>NW_006912078.1:0-186587 GCF_000523435.1 Bipolaris zeicola 26-R-13
CCAGACAAAATATTAGCAATCGCAGCAGCAATTCTTTTATCTTAATTTAAAAATTAAATATGATTTGGTGGAGTTGCACGGTGTTGAAATTGGGCAAAAAAGTAGTGTTGGTGCGCCCAGACGCTAGTGCGAACAGACTTTTGAGTTAGTACTGTATCAGCACGCCAATATAGTACCTCATGCCTTATCTGGATCTTGTCACAGCAGGGCTAGTAGATATGTTTAGAATAGATTAAACTCTATTATACATACCTATCTACAGCATAAAATGGAACTTGTTCCTCTTTCGCGCCATACTTCCACCCTCCTCGAATGGCACACCCGCGTATTCTGCATGACCGCTGTCCTTCAACTTTCTATTCTCTTTGATCAGGACCCATCTTAGCACCGCAGCGAGAATTCCAACTAGCAGCATGAATGCAGCACATATACTCATGCCTTTGACATAGTACGGGCCATCTTGGTCAGGGAAAATGCTTGTACCAACCAACGGCCCGATTTGTCCAATGAGATTCAAAAGGGTCATTCCGGCACCCTTTTTGCTGTCACTTTCCTGGTTGTTGACCGTCCACGTTACGATACATGTGATCGCACTGAAGAAGCCTGCGGCGGCAGGGAATAGGGCGATATAGCGAACTGTGGTGTTGTCAGACTCAAGATAACCAGATATCGCAATAGTAGCATATCCGGCCGTGGCGAGCAAGGAGTGTAACATGATAAAGGTTGAGCGTGACTGCAGACGATCCGAGTAGTGTGCGGTGATGAGCACAGTTACAAAGGCGAATAGATACGGGGGTGCCGTCAAACCTTGCGCGGTAATCGACTCCCAGCCCATGTCTTTTATGACTGTGGGTAAGAAAACCGGCATTGAAGCAAATGCAACATTGCAAGAGAAGAACATAAACGCTGTCAGGTAGGCCTTTGGGTCTTTCAGAGTCTGAAGCACCTCGCGGAAATCGAGACCTCCTCTTTTTCCTCGGCCTTGGTACTTTTCATCATCCTTGTCTTGGTCTTCTTTCTCCTTTTCTGATCTCAGTCTCATTACTGCAACCTCACGCTGCCTTGGACTGAGCCACTTTACAAAACCCGGCCCGTCTGGGATGACATCCCAGGCCCAGACAGCAACCAGGACAGACGGAAATCCCTCCACCAAGAATAACAATCGCCATGGATTTAGCCGGGTATGCTCTCCGATCTTGGTGATGCCATAGGCTAAAGCGCCAGCAAATGATGCCGAGAGGGGGCTTGCACTGACGACGAGTCCGGTCCGAAAGGCGAGCTCACGTCTGCGGTAAAAGAAAGACAGGTAGAATGGTATGCCCGGAGCGAAGGCAGCTTCACTGAGACCAAGCAGAGCTCGCAGTATAAAGAGGAAACCGAACGAATTCGTAACTGCTTGGAGCGATGCTATGATGCCCCAAGACAGGACACACAAGGAGATGTAGATGTGTGGCGGTACAACGCGATACCTATTCACGTTTAGCGACACATCAGTTTTGGGATGAATTGTACGGACATTAATATCATCCATTCGAAGATAATGTAGGTGATATAAAAGGCCCATAGAAGCCACTCATATTGAGCAGGGCTGAGCTTCAAGTCTTCTGGAAGGCCAGCTATACGTGCATTACCAATGTCTGGCATTCTTCGTCAGCATGAACGCGGTTTGACCAATTCCCATCATACGCGCACCTGCTATGGAGATAGCCGCTGAATCTTTCTGGGTCTAGGATCTACTCACTCGACCGATCCAAGAACGCCAACATGTAGAGGAAGGCCATGAACACAACTAGCCTCCGATCTAGCTTATTCAGGACTGTACGGTCCTCGTCTGGGGTATAGAGTTCATAACTTTGAACTGAATCGATCGAGGGGCGACGCCCACTAGGTAGCAGACCGTCGTCTTCTTCACCTTCCAGCTCTTCTTTCGACACGGGCTCCTGGTGTGGGGAGATTGTTTGTAGTTCGAACGAGTTTGGCTCACGCATCACAGATGGGCTATCGGAGGATTTTGAAGACCGAGTCGAGGGCGTAGCCTGGGGCGAACTGTCACTAGTGCTTGGAGATGGTTGTTTAGGTCGCTGACGGGACGAAGAGGAGGACATGGTTGGCTTTGTTTGTGGTAGGAAGAGGGGTGCAAAGGCCAAAGAAAGGATCGCATTGAATAGGGAACGTGGCTTGCATAAGCCGACAGTTCCGAAATCTTACTATCGTACGGATTTGTAGATGCCAAAAGTGTAATCGAAATGACCGCAATCCTTGTCCTTGTGTTCTAGCGATGACGCTGCGGGGCCCGTGCGGTTACCCCACAATTCAGGGTCACTTCCCTGATCGACATTCGCGTCGCACATTTCATTACGCGTAAAGTTATGAAATCCCATTCAGCATTGTCCTCTGACAGTCCCCCTATAGATTCAATGCCAGAAACTCCAAGAATAGCTTCTCAGATTGTATTTTAGAAAATGTTTGATGCTTTCCATCATCTCTTGCCTGATTTATCTTGTTACCAACGGGAATGCCGTGTATATTTGAGTATGTGTCAATAGTAATTATAACATTTTCTTCGCCCTTATAGTCGGGGAAGAGCCCCGATAAGTGTGTGTGGTACCACCAGGACTTGATTGTACCACTAAACATTGAGACTTTCGAGCCTCTACGAATACATTTCAGAATGCCACTGTCTAGGGTTGCCATTCGAACGACATAGAAACAAACATCCAAATGGTATAATGCAGATCAGATTAGATATGGCGGAAAAAGAAGGTAATAATCATATTCAAAAGTCTGGAGGAACGCCGGTCCCTTTTGATCTGCGAAAGTGCGTCTATTTTGGCAATTGCCAGTCCTTGTAGCTCCACTTCTCGGACACCGTATACTTCTTCTGCTTTGCATACGGGATTTGTCTTCTGGCTTCGACTTTGCCCTGCAGCAGCATTGTCCTAAAACGGTCCTTGAGAAGATTTCCCTCTGGCTTGAGAAGACGTAGCGAATCTCTCAACTCGTCTGGAAGCACAACTTCGAGTGGAGCTTCTGGCAATCTGAGTAAAGTTAGCAAACAGCGCGGTGTGAAAGTGAGGAGAAAATCTTACGGAGCCTTGCCAAATTGCTTTTTCCTAAGCTCAATTTCCTCGCCATCATCTTCTACTGCCTCAGCGTTCTGCTTCTCAAGAGCCTGGCGTACAGCAGCTCTTGCCTTCTCCTTTTCTTCAACACTCTTCGCTAGCCTCTTGACCTCTTGAAGTTGCTGTTCTTTTGCCTTCATCTTGGCCTCGTGCTTGGCCTTCCTTTCGGCCTCTTTCCTCTTCTTGATCTTGTTCCTCTGGGATATGGTTTTCCTCTCTGGCCTCTTCTTCTTTACCTCCTTGTTCTCATTGTCACTGAAGCCTTCCCACTCGCTTTCCCAAACGCTCTCTTCGCCAGAGTCTGATTCCGTCTCAGCGGCCGCCCGTTCCATACGCTCAGCCTCCTCACGAGCCTCTTCTAGGCGCTTCTTCTCGGCCTCGACAACCTTGTCAGACTCGCGCATGAGCTCATTCTGCCAGTCTTCCAGTAGAGGGTTGTATGACTTTCCGCCAGTCGGTTTACGGACTGCTGGGATGGGCTTGCCGGTCTTTGCTTGGGAGATAGGTGCGTGCTTGAGCGTTTTCGGCTCGACTTTTGGCTTCTTCTTTTCCAGGTATTCAAATCTGGGATCTTCCTTGACTTCTTGTACCGCCCATGGGTCATACACAGCGTCACTAGTTTGCACTACATCTTTCTTGACCTGTTCGCCGCCATAGGCAATGGCTCTTAATCTGTCGTATTCCTTACTTGAAACCTTGGCCTTCTTTCTCTTGCCATCGTCGGCAATGTCCGAGAGACGCTTCCTGGTCGAGACGGCGGGAACGGCAGAGCGTTGGGCGAGGATCTCATCAACCTTGAGAGGCTTATGACGCTTTGCGATAGACTTTTTGATCTCGGCAGATCCAAGGGTATCGACTGCGAAGAGTTCATCGGCAGGCTTTTCCGCAATGACACCACTGCCGTTTGTTAATATAATGCAACGCCTGTGGCCAGCGCGAGACATACCCTTGGATTATCTGCTCTCGTACTTCTTCAAGGCCAGACTGGATTTGCGTGACATCGACATTTTTGCGCCAAGCCTTCTTTCCCTTGCGACTAGGCTGCTTGTGCTGCGCCGGTGCGGCTCCTGAGTCTGCCATTGCGTCTTTCGCGTAGTTTTGCGGGCAAGTCGTGGGGTTGTTGGTTGTCGCAAAAAGTTCGAGCCAAAATTCCGACCAACGCACGCACGGACATCCTGGCAAGACCCACCCGGCACCCCTGCGCCTCTCGGTAGTCGGTGTTGGCCAGAGTACAGGGTGCGAGGCCTCCAGTTGGACCAGCACTCCTTTCCGGACACCGCACTTCGCCAAGATACAGAACTCGGAGCCCTGATTGCTGTGTACACGCCTAGTCCTTCGCTTTTGTCTTCTTCTCTGGCCTCTCTCCCATATCCTTCGTCATGGCGCAAGCGGGGTATTCGAATCCGCTGAAGAAGTTCAAGTGAGGTGTCCTCCGCAACGCACATGGACCCTGTATACTGATTGCCTGTAGGCTTGTGTTCTTGGGTGAACAGAGTGGTATGCATGCTTCATTCTCGCACAAACATCCGCCCATGTATGCTGACCAAATGCCTAGTCGGCAAGACATCTTTGATTACCCGGTTCATGTACGACTCGTTTGACAATACCTACCAAGCGACCATTGGCATCGACTTTCTGAGCAAGGTGCGCTTCCCACCCCCATGACACCAAAGCGTGCTCTCTAGAAAATTCCTGACTGGAGCCCCCAGACCATGTACCTTGAAGATCGAACAGTCCGCCTACAGCTGTGGGACACTGCTGGCCAAGAACGATTCCGCTCGCTGATTCCCTCGTACATCCGCGACTCTAGCGTAGCCGTAGTTGTGTACGACATCACAAACAAGAAGACGTTTGAGAACACAAGGAAGTGGGTAGACGATGTGCGAGGTGAGCGAGGCAACGATGTTATCATTGTGCTTGTAGGAAACAAGACGGATTTGAACGACAAGCGCGAGGTCACCACAGCCCAGGGCGAGGAGGAGGCCAAGAAGAACAACCTGATGTTTATCGAGACTAGCGCAAAGGTCGGGCACAATGTCAAGGCATTGTTCAAGAGAATTGCGCAGGCGTTACCGGGCATGGAGGGCGAGGGCCAACAAGGGCAGAGTCAGAGTATGTTGCAAAGTCGGCACGTGAACAAGTGCCATGCTAATCCGCTTGGCAGTGATCGATGTGAACATCAACCCCAGCCAGCCCGCACAGGAAAACTCATGCTCATGTTAGAAATGTCACGACCCATTCACCAATCGACCTTGGTTCATTCGTTCACAGCATTCTCTTTTTTTGTCTTGTTCTCATTATATCTGGGGGTCTCTTGCGAGTCTGCGCAAGTCATTATCAGCAAGGCGTTTGGACACGGGCTACATGCATCTTTAACGTCGGAAACGTGTATTCTGTAATATACCAGGGCGTATCCGTGCGTGCCATGGCATGACGTCAATGGAGCGACGCCCGGCGCTGTGGGATTATGTATAAGCACTCGAAGCCCGCCCATGCCAACCAATTGTGCCATCCAGGTGCATCGTGCTGAACCGGAACGCCAACCGTGAGATGGACCACATGGCGCCATTACATATACAGGAATATTACATGGGGTCGTGATCAGATGGAGAGGGGTTCCGTGAAAGCTTGCTGAATTTTGATCAAAGTACTAGTGTCGAAAGCGACGTTTTACTCGAGATCGCCTGCTGAGCCCGCCTCAGACGGTGTCTTGCTGCCGCCGACCGGGATTGAAGTGTCCACGGCGATCATCTCGGCTAGGATGTCTAGAACCGGCTGTGTAGTGTTAGCAAAAATCGGAGCGCACAAGGTGGCGAAAAGGAATGTACCTTGGGGACAGTCTTGTCGTAAATGTTGATCAGTTCCCTGGGGTTGGGGTAGACCTTCAATGCGCGGTAGAAGCACAGCGCAGCCTCCACGTTATCCGCACCTGCCATACAATTAGCACCACACCCCGCCAAGACCACGACCGTGACCACAATGACTGCATACCCTTTTGCACCATTCCCTCTCCCTGGGCAACCTCTTGCATAAAGTATGCCTCGACCTCCTCAGGGTCCTTGGGGAAGCCCTCATCGTTTGCGCGCTCGACCGCCTCCCGGATGGCCTTCTTCTGCTCGGCGCCCTGTGCTTCGGCCTCCTCCTTGGCCTGGCGCTCTGTCCGCTTCGACTCCTTCTTGAGCTGCTTGCGGAAATTGGGGTCGTTTCGTCGCTTGTAGTCGAAGTAGGCGGCATATGCGAGGAGGCCTGTGATGATGGTGCCGGCGCTAATAGCCGCAATGGTGGAAGGTTTTAACGACGAGTTGGACATGATGGCGGCCGAATGCGTGGGATTGAAGAGCGCTTGGTGGCGGAGAAGGCTCGGCGGTACACCTTGGAAATGGAGGAGGGATGGCGGTGGTGCGTGAGTGTGTGGTGTTCAACTTTTTCTCCAAGTTCAGGGAAGGCACGATCCGACATGGTGGAGGGTCCGAGCTCACACGCTCGCCGCGGCCCCATGCACGGCATGCATGATGCACTTGCGCTTACCTGTCACGACCACCTCGACTAATACCTCGACTACTACTACTACTACTGCTGCTGCCACTGCTGCCACCATCCCCCCCAAAGGCAGCATGTCGGAAAAGCAAAAGGGCATCTCCCTTCGCAAGAAGCGGGGGGACAAGAGCAAAAAGGCCCCGCCCGTCATCAGCGCGCCGCGTCAGATTAGCGCGCCTATGCCCGTGGCCGTCGCTCCATCTTCACTGCCAGGCTCAGGACGCCCTTCGAATGAATCCAGCAGATCTAGGACGAGACAAGATGCTCCGC
This sequence comes from Bipolaris zeicola 26-R-13, assembly GCF_000523435.1. Classification (NCBI taxonomy): domain Eukaryota; kingdom Fungi; phylum Ascomycota; class Dothideomycetes; order Pleosporales; family Pleosporaceae; genus Bipolaris; species Bipolaris zeicola. The sequence continues at coordinate 6,930 of NW_006912078.1, forward strand.
CTCCGCCTCCGCAAGCAAACCCACAGCGGCCTGATAAGACGGCTGCTTTGGTCAAGAGGAGGTACTCGCAAAAGGTCACGACGAACCCTCCCGACTTCAGGGACAGAGCGCCTATGCCTCAGATGCCTATGCAGTACCGGCAGGAAAGGGAGCCGAGCCAGACGAGAGAGCCCAGGCAGCAAGGCATGTCGAATGCGCCCAATGGGTCCAATGGGCGGGCGTTGCAGGTCGACCCCCGCGCACTCAGAGACCCCAACTTGAAAGTAGAGCAATGTGAGGCGCACATATTAAGGGAATATGTACAATAAAGTATTGACTGCATTCAGATGTATCCACTATCCTCGCAGATGCTTCCGAAGCCGACATCAACCGCTACCAAGACGAACTACGCAAGACCAAGCACCGCACTTCCCTTGATCTCCAGCACAACGTATACCAGAACCGCACACAGTTTATCAAGATCAGTAAAGAGGCGGAGAAGCTCAAGGGCGAAATGCGAACACTGCGCCAGTTGATGTCCGACTTGACTACCACACTTGAGCAGACAGCATCGGCCACTGGCGCAAACAACGATGCTGCAAGCAACAGGAGAGCTAATAGAAGTTCGATTGGCGATCTTAACCAGCTGCGAGCAGGCCAATTGCAACAGTTGTACAGGGATGTCGAAGGCTCGCAGAAGTACCTACCTCCCATACCCGGACGATACATAGTGTGGAAGTCAGGGAAATGGTTCGAACTAGACTCTGCAACTTTGAAAGCAAGACGACGAGTCAGGTTGCTCCTCCTGAACGATCACCTTCTGATTGCGACAGAAAAGAAGGCCCGCAACGATATCCCCGGGCAGCGTGAGGGCAATCGAACAAACATGGAATTTACTGCGCAGCGATGTTTTCCATTACTAGACACCCATGTCACAAGGACACCAGAAGAGCGCATCATTATCCGTGCGGGCGCGGAATCATTTACCTATGATACCAAGAAAGAAGACAGTGGTGACAAGTCCGCTTTCGTTGCAACCTTCCGCAAAACTAAGGATGACTTGCGTAAGAGTCAAGAAGCCGATGTGCAAGAAAAGGACCGGACCCAGGACTCGTACAGCCACCTGCTCTCTCGTGACCCTGCACTCATGAACAGGACAGAGCTTCTTGATAATCTTTCTGATGGTATCAACAACGAGCAAGCCAACACATTTATAGACGTAGATGGCCAGAAGCGAAATGTTCGTTGGGTGGAAAGCCAATTGGATGACTTGGACATTGAGATTGCGCTGCAGCATTTCGAGGAAGCAGTGGTAAAAGTCGATCGACTTAAGTCACTTGCGAAGAATATTCGTGGCAACGAAATGGCAAAAGCCATTGTAACATACAAGGTCAACGAGCGAGCTGCTAAATTGGCAAATGTGCTGGTCAAACACATGGTAGAGCACAACAACTGGTTCTCATCTGTACGGCAGCACGTCAGCTGGGTTGTCCAACTAGGTTTCGAAGACAGAGCGCGCGAAGATTATCTCGAGGCTCGCGGTAACCTCATTAAGACTCGCTCACGGTTCGTTTTCTCCCTCTTTTCTCTCTCCTTTTATAATCTGTTGGCTAATGCTTCTTCACAGTCAATGCGTCTTCGAAGGCAATCTACCAGACTACATCTTCCAAATCTCATATATCTACTTCACCATCATCAAAAACACAGTCGACATGTTCCAGCGCTGTTTCCCCCAGCAACTCATGTCTGCCTGCGTGAAATGGGCCAAAGAACATATTGACCAGTTCAACGTACTGCTCAAGCGGCAGCTGAGCAGTGTGGAGGAGGGCGGGAACGTGTGGAATGTGTGTCTGAGGTTGGCGCATGAACATGCGGAGATGCTGAGGGACGTTGGGTTGGATTTTACGGAGTTGGTGGGGAGAGGGATTGGGGAGGAGGAGGGGGAGGATGCGAAGGCGCTAGTGGGGCTGGGTGTGTCGTAGATGTGTTGGGAATCATGTAAATAGCGTAATGGGACATATGAAATGTATCGCATTTTGTGAAATCGGCCTTGATGCGGTTGTGATCATTTCCAAGGTAAGATGCGACAAAAGAGGGCCCGGTTGAACTTGAGCACAAACAATGCATAGCTACCTGTACCACGTCTTCTCTTGTCAACGATGAGTACTGAATTGCGGGTAGTAGGAGTGTCTGAGCCAAACTTTCTTATAGTTAAACGCACACACACGCATGAACGAACTGCTATACTATAGTGAGGCTCAAGTCATTAATCAACGTTTCGGTCAGTATCGAGGTTAAGGCGAAAGCGCGAAGTCTACAAATTGGATTAAGAGGGATGAGGATATGCTACACCGATCATATGGAAAGTTAAGATATCATGTCGTGCTGGTGTGATAATTTTACGCTACATGCGATAGACGAGACACTGTTGTTGCGATAGCTAAAAGGAACATACCATCGAACAACATGGTCTGTTTTCTTATATATCTAGCCCTCTAATACATTCTATTTATAAAAATCTCTCAAGACGTAGTCTTTGAGTTCTGGTCTAGTCGTGTCGCAATGGCAGCCTACTGACAGTCTGCCGCTGGTCACAAACGCCTCTGTCTTCACTAACCTTCACTTTCACCTCAACTTTATTCGACGTCACCTTCTAGAAAATCCTTGAAAGCCTGCCAAATACCGCGCTAATCGTAACTGCATGTCACGTGTGGTTACTAAGCTGTGGGAGTCTGCCTTCACTAGGGATATAAGGACGACTGTGAGACTTCCCTTGTCGCTCACCTCACTTGCTCGAAGACTCTACTCTCAACTTTAATACAGTAAGCTGCGCACCTTATCACCAAACATCTACCAAACAAGCCAACAAGACTCAAAATGCCTTCGGATAGCGAGAACATCACCTATCTGTATCAGGTCTTGACCCACAATGGCCCCCCGACTGTAAGTCTTACCATTTCCTCTGCAGAAGTGAGAAGCCATCTATAAATAGTCGCAATTCAGGCATAAACAACGTCGCTAACTTGCAACAGATCGACTGGGAAGCCGTCAGTGCTGCCCTTGATCTGAATAAGGGCGCAGTAATGAAGCGCTGGTCCCGCCTCAAGTCAGCCGTGGAGAGACAGCAAACGTCTAGCAGCTCTTCGTATCCCTTCCTCTGGCTCTGCATTAAGCACAGCACCCGCACGAACGTAAGTTATGCTACACATCACCTCAAAAACGTCAGGAAGAGTACACCACTAACAGCAGGATAGCCTATCAACTGGGAAGTCATCGCCACAGCCTGCAACACTACGACTGGTGCAGCATCCAAGCGCTACTCTCGTATGAAACTGGCGTTCGAGAGGGGCGACGCTGTACCTAGTTCTCCCGTTAAGGCCTCTCCTGCTAAGACCAAGGCTGCCTGCAAGCCCGTTACCAAGGACGAACCTGGTGCTTCTGAGAATGTCAAGACATCACCCAACGCGAAGCGCAAGCGCTCAGTTCTCAAGACTACCGCTGTCCTTGACGATGAAGATGAAGAGTCAGATGTCAAGCCAAAGCGTGGCAAGCGCAACATGACCAAGAAAGCGGCTGTCAAGGAAGAGTACGAGGATAGCGATGCGTTCTTCAGCGTTGAAGAGCCCACCGGAGCCATCACTGAAGCAGCGGATGTCAAGTCGGAAGAGTATAATAACTTGCTTCCGGCCGATGACGTGTGCGCTTGAACAAGGCTGGCTAGAGGGAAAGATACTTGGGTGATATGGATGGAATCTGCAAGGAGTGAGAGGTTTCCAAGGCATTATGATTGGTATCAGGGTTCCTTATAGTCGAATGAGGGGTTGACTTTGTACGGGAGATTGGTATTCGAAGTGCTCTGAGTACCCAACTATCTCGGCCGCCCCTAATAAATTCATGATTTCACATTTTCGTTTTCACTGTCCATGAACCTACGGCGTCAGAACCAACTTTCCAGTAGTCTTCCGGCCCTCAATATCCTGAGTCGCCCTTACAATATCCTTCAAAGGATAAACATCGTGAATCTTGACCTTCAGCCCGTCCTTCTCAATAAACTTCCACAGCTCATTCGATGCTTCTAGAACTTCCTCGCGCGTAGCGAGGTAGTTGAAGAGCGTGGGTCGGACGAGCTTGATGTTCTTTGCTGCAAGACGACTAACAGTTGCGTCAGTCACTATTTCCACAAAAAGGACGAAAAGAGCAAATTCACCTAAGAGCAAAATTGTCCACAGGGCCAGATGCGTTACCAAATGAACACATAGTACCCTTCCTCCTCACCACAGCAAGCGAGCTGTCGAAAGTAGCCTTGCCAACTGAGTCAAAGACGGCATGTACACCCTCCCCTCCCGTAATTTCCAGGACCTTCTTCACGAAAATGTCTCTGTCTTCCTCATAGTACTCAAGCAACACCTCAGCACCATTTTCCTTTGCGAGATTTCTCTTCTCCTCCGTACTAGCTGTCGCAATGACTCTTGCGCCAATCGCCTTCAGTAGCTGACACAACCACAGTCCGACACCACCGGCCGCAGCTGTGACAAGGATCCAGTCGCCCTTTTGCACAGCGTACGCTTCACGGATAAGAGTTACAGCGGTTAGCGCTTGGAGCAAGGAAGCAGCAGCTGTCTTAGTAGGAACAGAGTCTGGCAAAGGAACCGTCGTCTTCGCTGGCGCAGCAACGTATTCCGCATAGGCCGATTGACCCATGTAGGCTACTCGTGCACCCACTTTGAGGTCGGCGGGTGTATTGGAGCCGGTTGCAGCAATAGTTCCTGCGCCTTCGCGACCCAGGATGTAAGGGAAGTGGGTGGGTTTGTAGACTCCTGAGCGGAAGTATCTGAATACGATATGAGCGGCAATCTTGCGGAGATACCATGATAAACTCACGTATCGATGTAGTTGATACCAATGAACTCATTCTTAACGAGTACCTCTCCCTCCTTGGGCTCAGGAACCGGCACATCGCTATATTGCAACACATCCGTCCCACCCGTCTTCTCAATATACACCGCCTTCATCGTCTTCGGTATGGACGCCATAGTTCTGAATCCGGTTATCCTCGGGCTCACGTGTGCACTGATAGCTGCGAGTCTCGTCGCTGGAGATGTCTGTCTGAAAAGTAATTGGGCAGGGCGCACAGCTTGCAGCGCAAAGATCATAAAATCGGAACTCAGGAATTGATGAAGGTTCTGGAGGCTTGGTATTTTTGTCTTGGAGGGATAAACGCTTGGGGGGGATAAATACATACACGGCTGCTATTGCCCCGCCCCCCACACTCCCCCGCTCCCTGCAGCTATCACGTCACGTCACGATACGATTGTCTTATTATTCAGCGGAATTTCTTGTATGAGGGAATTGAGGTGACTGGTATACGAATGGAGTCTAGTATGGTGAATCATCTCCCGACATGTAGTACTTGTCAACGGTGCATGTCACTTAAAGGGCGTATGGGGTTGCCGATTGAAGGGGGAGGTGGGGGGAGACCCACGCCGATTTCGCTCGTGGAGTACAAAGTGCGTCTTGTTAAGCAAACAACGCCACAGACCGTCTTTAAGCTCGGTTCGCAGAATGAGCAACCTTCCCGTTTACCAGAGACAATGCATGAACTAAGGTACCCTAGCTAAAGACAGTTCCTGTTGTTGTTTTTTGTCTTATCGCCTTTACGTTGCGCTCGCGCGATTCTCGGGTTTTTCACTGCGATACTGTAATATCTCTTTTGAACGCTCGGAATAGAATCGGTATTGATAGAATTGATATTCAGACGAATACAGGGTCATATGCTAACCATGCTCTCGACTTTTCACAGCGGTGGTGGCCAAGAAACCCATGCAAAAAGCCTCTGAATCTACACGGACATGCGCGAGGTAGTTGAAGTGCTAGCATGAATCGTATCCAAGACAGAAGTGTGAGCTTTTTTTCTTTCTTTCTGGAAAGAGCACTTTGGTCAAAGTAAGGTCTGAATGCCGTGGTCTCAATCAGTATACCGTACCGTGTCATGAACGGATTGTGTTTTCTTAGAAACAATCTGTACATTCAGGTGAGCTTCAGGTTGCGACATCTCCTTCCCATGTCCGTATATGCTTCTGTCTTTATCTCAACTGTGGCGTCTGCGTTGCGCCCTGTCCTTGTGACGAACTTAGCTTTACAAAAGGTCTGTCTAGTTTCATCTGTCGATAGTTTTCTTTTATATTGCCAAGAGATGTACACAGGGGAGGTGTATTTTGGTGGTAAACCTGCAAGACCATACCTCTAACCGAAGCTCATCTACGCTCCTTACGTTGGGTAAATTCTCCAGATACGGAGAGACATCACAAGTAGCAAACTTACACTGGATCACGACATCTTCTACAATGGCACTTTGCAATAATTATAATCAAAAGGTTGGCCATTTACTCAAACCAACATCTAAGCACACTGCTCCGCTACTGCTAAAGCCATAAGAAAACTCGTTATCTATCAATTCATCTCATACTCTGTTCCTGCAACATTCACAACGAACTCGAAGCCCTAGCGCACACATTGGGGAACGACAACTTCATACAAACTTCAGGATGGTAACAAACAAGATAGAAGTCATTGTTACAGGTGAGACTTATGTTCTGCACAATCCGCTCATACTGACATATAATAGCAAGCCGAATTCCAACCAGGGTATAATTACATTCCAACGTGCTCGATAATTAGCAAGCCGTCGCTAACACAAGAACATAGCATCAAGTTGATGTACAAGAAATGGTTGCCCGTATCGAAAAAAGCGTAAGCGACGAAGAAAAAAACAAGACAGCGCTGAGGACTGCGCCTCACACAGAACTTGGTGTTGATGATCATGTAGAGCTTGGTGTTGGTGATCACGTAGAGCTTCGTGATGATGATGTCAACTGGAAGGAAACGTACAAAGGGCTCAGGAACCTTATGTTGAGTACTGTGTGGATCGCTATCATCGTGATAGCAATTAAATTGTAAATATCCATAGCGAATTCCTAGACACAGAATAGAGTAGGGTGCCTCGAGACGTCACGAAATTCTTACGTAGATACGCGCTCGCTTGTCCCACCAACACATCAACCCGCGTGTCAAGAACCAAGTCTTACCAGCCCCCACTACGTCATCGCCTCACACATGCAAATTGGGCAAAACATCATATCCTAATTGCGCATTCTCCACCCTGCAAACTAACGAAAAAGTACATTATTGCAACCATATCCTTTCGAGAGAAAAATTGTTATCGTCAAAAACATTTATTGTACTCCGCTTTTCAAGATGGGCGCGTTCCTATCTTCCATCATCGCGCCCATCGCCCTCCCCCTAGGCTCCTTCCTCGCCATACCCATGTTCAGCTCGTGGTCTACGGGCTTAAACCTCATATTCCTTTCTGTCGCATGGACAACAATCGCTGCATCTTATTCGCCTCTGCAATTGGAACTCGTTGCTCCCTTCGTCCTGCGACTATCACTGTACATCATACCCAGCCTTATCTTTCTTATCTTCGACATTGGCGTGCCTAGTCTTGCGGTCGAATTCAAGAGCCAGGGAAAATGGGGAATCCCAAGTAACCAAAGAGGTGGTGCGAGAGCAGCAAGAAGGGTAGTGGCTTGGAGTTGTGTCAATGTACTGCTTACGGTTGCGCTGCAAGCGGGGATTGAGTTTCTTGTGACTGATGTGTTCCAAATGAGGAGCCTACTGCGCATCAAGGGCAGCAGATGGGGACTCAATCACTTGCCGAATCCTTGGACCATGCTAAAGCACGGCAGCATTGCCTTTGTGTCGCGAAACGTGAGTTGGCTTTTCCGTTTTCTGCAAGTCAACTTATACTAATAGTCAAATCAGATCCTCCAATACTACATCCACACTCACCTCCTGCATTCACTCACTGGCGGGGCCCTGTCAACACTCCACCAAAACTGGCATCACAGTATCCGCATTCCTTACTCTTTTGTGGCAAATTACGACCATCCCATCTGCCATCTTTTGCACCGTTTTCTTCCTCTGTACCTTCCCGCAATCACATTGCGAATGCACATCTTGACCTACCTCATCATGGTTGGACTCTTCAGTCTCGAAGAAACATTTGTGTACTCTGGCTATAATGTCTTACCATCAACCATCATGTTGAGGGGCATGGCACGTCGTGCTGATGCGCATATGATGAGTGAGGGGGAAGGAAACTACGGATGCCTGGGTGTGTTAGACTGGTGTCATGGAACGACCTTGGGTAAGGATGTCATGGAGGACCTCAAGGCAGAAATGGAAAAGCACAATGTGGAAGCCAAGGCAGGAAAGGCTATGGACGAAGCAGGGAATGCAGCAAACGGACTTGCGGGGAGACTTGGAAGATCCAAAAAAGGTAAAGGAAGAAAGTAAGTTGCACATCAACACAAGGTGGAACACGAAAAGAGGCATTGAAATTGGCGCGATTGGTCCTTGGGGCATGGGTTCAGGTCGGTTGTAGTCGTTTCTGATACCTTTACGTCATAATCGGATGGAGCTCTTGTAGCAGCCGGCGCAGTCATCGGTCGAACAATGTCAATGTGTCTGTAACTCTATTCCATGCATCAGTACTCGATTACCGCCCTGTATGTACCGCGCCAATTGAACGCCCAACTATGACATCACGCAAGCAGAGACCAAATGTTCACTTCTGGACCGTCTCAGATTCGCTTGCTCGTTATAAAGTCTTATGGTAAATGCCTTGGCGGTATCCTCCATGAAAAAAATTGGCTGCCATGCCGCTGCGGTTCTTGATCCTCGCTAGTACGGCTGCAGTATGCCGAAGTCATCTTTCATCCCATGCACTGAACGCCGAATGCCCGATCGTTATCCGTCGCTTAGAAGACCATCGCGTGAGGCCTGTCTGAGCTGCGGAGGCTGAAGCTGGCACCGAGGTAGTCCGCGAGGTGGGCTTCCTTCTTGATGGTGGCCAGGAGGGCCTTGTCGATGGCCTTCTGGTCCTCGACACGGTCCTTGGAGGTCTCCTTCTTCTGTTGCGATTGTTAGTATCGTCGCATTAGAGCGCTCATTGTAGTTACGCACCTCGGGCTTCTCGCCCTGCTTGAAGAAAGCGTCCTCGCCAGGCTTGTGGGGGGCCTTGTCCTTGGTGAAGTAGCCGTCTTGGCTGGCCTTCTCGATAACCTTCTCGTCTACGCCTGCAAGGTCGACCTTGGTGGAGGTAGCGATGACATAACGGGCGTTTACTCGGCGGAGGGGAACACCGTTAACTTTGAAGGGACCGGTAACAAGGAGAACACCCTGGGCAAGGTGCTTGAGGACAACGACGCGCTTGCCGCGGAAGCGACCAGCAAGGAGGATGACGACGGTACCGGGCTGGAGAGACTGGCGAACCTTTGCAGGGCGGACAGTCTTGCGGGCCTTTGGTCGCAGTTAGCGGAGCTCCAGAAGATGCTCTATTCTCCCAAGTTCCATAATGGCGCACCCGCTGCACGCAGGCACATTGATTCGTTTCCCGTCTCTTTGCAATTCTCCGCTTTGCCTTGACGCTCCCGGTTCTATCGCGAACGTACCTTCTTGGGGACGGCAACGTCCTCAGCAGGGTAGTACTTGCTGGCCTTCTGGCTGTGGTGCGGTATCGACCTCTCCCCCTTGGAGAACTTCTTGGTGGTGGGCTTCGTGTCCTCTTGTGTGGCCGCCATTTCGTTTCGCTGTGGTCGTTAGTGCTGGTCGGTGGTGATGGCGATGGTCGGAATTTCGTGAAATCCTCCAGTGTGTGCCAAGCTGTCCAATCGATACGCGTGACCGGGCCGAGCATTGTTCCGGGGCGCTCGGAGCTTCCCGCCGCGTCGCCGCCAGCTCCACCGAAGTGGCCTGGGAAGCTCGAACATCATTGTCCCCAGCATCACAAACACCACCCCAAACATGTCCATTCAGCCACTGATCACCTTCAAGGCCGGCCAGTGCGAGCTCACGGTAAGCTGGATGAAGTTATTTCAATCACATTACCTGTACTAATCGCACATTCAGCGCCGAGATGGCAACCAGCAGACGGTCAAGCCAATCCCGACACCTGGTTACGTCTACCTTTACCAGGGAGAAGATGGTTTGTGCGCAGCTACCTCACCCCATGCATCAGACTGACGATGCCAGAATTCGTGCACTTTTGTTGGCGACCCCGCGACAGGCCCCTTGACCAGTCCGAGCTTGACCTCATCATGATCCCCAGCGACGGCTCCTTCCTCCCATACACTGGCAAAGAGTCAGCAGAGGACTCGGACAATCTCAGATCACCTACCGATGGCCGCATCTACGTTCTCAAGTTCTCGTCCAGTTCACAGCGCTACCTCTTCTGGTTACAATCCAAGTCGGAACACCCACGTGGTGCCGCATGGTTCAGCGAGCGTGATCAAAAGATTGGTCAAATCGTTGACCTGCTACTGACAGGCGAGGAAATCGATGTGCAGGCTGAACTTGCCGGTCTCTCCGACCCACACGGCGGCAACGACGAAGACGAGACGATGGAAGACGTAGACCATTCATCTAGCCGAAACCGCCACGGTAGCACCGGAGGCGCTGGAGCGGATGCTACCGGTGGAGATATCCGAGAGGAGGGTGAAGAGTCCCGTGAAGGAGGTGCTGACGGCGGCAGAGCGTAGGTTCCGTCTACTTGTAATTATATGCGGCGTCGTGGCGTAGTGGAATCACTGAAAGCAACCGAAACTACTATGGAAGACTATGCCAGAGTCCCAATGTAAGAAAAAAAACTCGAAAGGACATTCTGTCACGATACGGCGTTTGGGAAGAAGCATAAGCCCAACCAAGAACATGGGATATTGGCACTGGCTGCTCATGTACAACAATAGAAAAATAAGCATCATGCTACGTCTTTCACCAGCTACGCCACGGCGCCCGCTCTCTTTTCTCTACTGAATCTTAGTATTCTCAGACACTGAGCTAATATTTCGACAGAGCCGCGTCAGGCGATGTCTCAGCAATTGTCTCCAACTTCATGGACTCGCTCAAAGGCAGCAACATGGGCGGCGGCAGCAGCTCGCGCCAACAAGGTTCCGGCGCACCCTTCACCACGCTCCTCGATCTTCTCTGGCCCTCGCACACCGTCCCCACCGTTCAAAACGCATCAGATGACATCATCGACGCTCTCTGCGCCCAACTCCCCACCACGCCATTCCTCCTCGAAGCCGAAGTCGAAGACGTCGAACAAATCGATCCAAACTCTGAGACCGCCCAAATGGCTATCCAGACGCTGAGCCGCGAGGAGAAAATCGACGTTCTCACCAGGATTCTGCGCGCGCCACAATTAAGGGCTGCGCTGGGTAGTCTGACTGAAGCGCTCAAGACGGGTGCGTTGCCGACGGTTAGTCAAGCCCTGAAAGTTGATGTTGAGAACGGGGGTTACATGAGGGGTGGCGCTATGCCACTAGGTGGCGGAGATGCGGTCAAGGCGTTTTTGGATGGTGTGAAGAAGACGGTGGAGAAGGAGAAGAAGAAGGGTGGTGATGAGATGGATACGAGCTAGATGTTGCCCGTATGGATGTAGTGGTGGTAGAGAGGGTTCGATACGACTTCACGCTGTATGATGACTACACATGACTTATGGTAGATATTAGAAGAATGAGATCGGCATGTCACTCAGTGCTTGGGGAGATTACACCAATATCTTGTTTTCTCTTCATGCGTGGTCTTGTGAGGATGTCTGATTTACGACATTGACTCCCATTTTTGATGCTGTGACAAAGTACTAGGTTCGTACAAGAAAAAAGTATGCACACTCGTCAATCGTGACACGAATGTAGCACAAATGATTTTGTGAATGGTGCAGGGGAAAACCTGGAGAAATTCGTAACACATGACACGACATGATGACAAGCTGCTAAATTTCCGTTCACTGAGTTCCAGAAAGCACACCTACACAAGGAAAAGTTTTAGACCAAGACATAGACATTTGACAATCATGCCTACGATCATATCGAACATTGTAAACTTGAAAATGGCTAGTGCAACGACAACCCCCTTCCCCATGACGTAAACACCGTGCCATCAAACTCCATGCCACCAAATGCTCAAATAAACAGAAAAGGACGCCACAAACACTCGAACTAACATCGCTTCACTAGTAGCTTCGTCCGAACAAGATCCACTGCTTGGCTGGAGTCGTGCAGGTGGGGTTGATGCACTTGGTCTTGCCAGGCTCAATACCCTCGGGCTGGTCGAAAGGAATGCACAAACTCTTTGCGCCCATGGCAGGAGCTTGCTTGTCCTCAGCGACACCATCACCCAACGCCGTCCTGGCACTCTTGGCCTTGACCTCGTCCTCGCACTTGTCACCCTCACAGTGAGGAACGAGAACAACATTCTTGGCATTAAGAGTGGGAACGAAGTCGTCCCAGTTGGTGAGCTGTACGCGGTGGCTGCGGAAGGTCTTGTCAGCCTTTTCGAACATATCGTTTTGGATCTGCTCGAGAAGCTTGGGGACTTCTTGTGTAAGGTCATCGACGTTAATGGTACCACGTGCAGCATCCTTGTCGTCAATGTCGCGGCGCGAGGTGGTGACAACGCCCTTCTCAGCATCCTTGGGGCCGAACTCAATTCGCAGAGGGATACCCTTGAGCTCCCAGTCGTTGAACTTCCAGCCAGGGGAGTAGCCTTCACGGTAGTCGGTCTCAACACGAACGCCTGCGTCTTTCAAGTCATCTGAGATCTTCTTGACCTTGCTGTAAAGGCTCTCTTTGTCTTCGGCGGACATCCTGCTAACGTTAGTTACATGTTTCTAAGGACGCGCGGATAAAACATACTTGGCTGTAACACCGACAGGAATGACGACAACCTGGATTTCAGCCACCCGGGGAGGGATGACCAAACCCCGGTTGTCACCGTGAGTCAGAATCATGACACCGATTGATCGGGTAGTCAGACCCCATGAGTTTTGCCAGACGTGGACGTGCTCTGACTTGCCAGACTCCTTGGCATGAGGATCCTCGACTGTAATGTTGAACATCTTTGAGAAATGCTGTCCTAGGCAATGGGAGGTTGCAGCCTGGATACCACGGCCTGTTGCAGGAATGAAACCCTCGATAGTTGTGGTATAGTCGGCTCCAGGAAACTTCTCGTTGACGGTCTTAGTACCCTTGACAACAGGAACGGCGAGCAAGTTTTGGTAGACGTCGGAGTACCAGTCCAAGATTTGCAGAACCTCTGCGCCAGCCTCTTCTTTTGTAAGATGCGCAGTGTGACCTTCCTGCCAGAGGAACTCGCGTGATCGGATGAAGGGCATAGGGTCTAGAGGGATATTAGATAGAAAATCAATGACAGTATTTCCAAGGACATACGCTTGAACTCCCACCGAACGACGTTGTTCCATTGGTTAAGCTTTAGGGGCAGATCGCGATGGGACTGGATCTTGCGAGCGAAGTAAGGGTACATGGCGGTCTCGGAGGTAGGGCGCACAGCGACAGGCTTCTCAAGGTCAGACTTGCCACCTTTTGTGACCCAGGCAACTTCGGCAGCAAAACCCTCAACATGCTCCTTCTCTCTCTCCAAGTTGTCTGCGCTGATGAAGATTGGGAAGTAGGCGTTCCTGACTTTGAGAGTCTTGATCTGCGCGTCGAACCAGGACTTGATGTTCTCCCAGATGGCATACGAGGAGGGTTCGAGAATGTAGCATCCGGCAACATCGTAGTATGAGATCATCTGACCCTTGGTAATGACCTGCTGGTACCATTCTCCAAGGTCAACCTCTTTTGCGACATCGATACCGATGAGCGCTGATCCCTCAATCTGTTGCAGTGTCAACATGGCGAAAACTCCAAGCACAGCTCCAATCGGGGGAGCGAACCTTCTTCTTTTGTTGCTGAGGCTTCTTAGCAGCTTTTTGGGGGTTGCCGTCCTTCTTGCTCTTCTTGGTTTCAGAAATGGAAAGATCTTTCATCTGACCGTCGGCTGCCGTAGCTTCAGCCATACTGGGTCTGTTGTAGGCGGCGAATGTTAGCACAATCAAAGGTACAGATAACGCAGTAGCAATCTCTGCAATAGATTCAAGCTTCCAGGAAAAGGGTGTATAGTGGTGGTTGCTCAGGTAGCCCGTATTTGGCAAGTGTAGGAAGTGTTATAGGGGATGTTGGCGGGGCAGGGCGGGGTATCTGACGCGACTTGAGAATGCTTACATGCAATTGAGGGACAAAGAGGATATTTTATAGGTGATTTAGACGTGTCAGAAGGGAGATGCGTCACAGCTACAGTCAAGGAGCTTGAGCAGGTGAAAAGGGCGGTCTTGGGCGCAGGCTCGTGTGAGGGCAGCGTCCAATGTGTGGAGGGGCCGAGTCATCGGCGCAAGGGTCCACTTTAGCGCGACTGGCACAGCGGCGGAGCTACAATTCGCCGACGCGGGCGGCGGGCGTGCTGGAGATTTTCTGGACCGCGTAGAGGCAGCAAACAACACAGCGACACAGCTTGGAATACGACGACATGGCAGGAATCTTCGAGCAGTCACGCAGCGGGGGCACTCTGTGTAAGCTTGGCCAGCTCTAGTAGCGGAGAACAGGAACATGGACTAACTGGCAAAACAGTCCTTGGAGGCCAGAAAATCAGCGGCCAGGACATTCGCGACCAGAACGTCCTTGCAACAACAGCCATTGCCAATGTCGTCAAGTCGTCCTTTGGGCCTTCGGGTCTCGACAAGATGATGGTCGACGACATTGGCGATGTCACAGTCACCAACGACGGCGCCACCATCCTCAGTCTGCTCGATATCGAGCACCCCGCAGGCAAAATCCTCGTCGACCTCGCACAGCAGCAGGACAAGGAGGTTGGAGATGGCACAACTTCGGTCGTCATAATAGCAGCTGAGCTGCTGCGGAGAGCCAACGAGCTCATGAAGAACAAGATTCACCCCACCACAATCATTACAGGCTACCGGTTGGCTCTGAGGGAGGCTGTCAAGTATATGAACGAGAACATTAGCACAAAGGTTGATGCTCTGGGCCGGGACTCGCTGGTCAACATTGCAAAGACATCCATGTCCAGCAAGATCATTGGCTCCGACTCTGACTTCTTCGCCAACATGGTCGTAGACGCCATGACCGCTGTCAAGATGACAAACAACAAGAACGAGGTCAAATACCCGGTAAAGGCTGTCAACATCCTCAAGGCACATGGTCAAAGCGCTACCCAGTCGATACTCGTCAAAGGCTATGCCCTCAACTGCACAGTCGCCTCGCAAGCTATGAAGACACGCATCACCGACGCCAAGATTGCCTGTCTAGATATCAACCTGCAGAAGGAGCGAATGAAGCTGGGCGTACACATCACCATTGACGATCCGGAACAGCTGGAGAAGATCCGCGAGCGCGAGGCTGGCATTGTTACTGAACGTATTGAAATGATCCTGAAGGCCGGTGCCAACGTCATCTTGACCACAAAGGGAATCGATGACCTCTGCCTAAAGCACTTTGTCGAAAAGGGCGCCATGGCGGTGCGAAGGTGTAAGAAGGAAGATCTACGAAGGATAGCAAAGGCCACTGGAGCTACCCTAGTCAGCACACTCTCCGACTTGAACGGCGATGAGAAGTTTGAGGCAGCCAACTTGGGTTACGCAGAGGAGGTATCACAAGAGCGCATCTCAGACGACGAGTGTATCCTTGTCAAGGGCACCAAGGCTTTCTCCTCTGCATCCATCATCCTGCGAGGAGCAAATGACTATGCCCTTGATGAGATGGAGCGATCAGTACACGACTCGTTGTCTGCCGTCAAGCGCACGCTGGAGAGTGGACGTATTGTCCCAGGTGGTGGCGCCGTTGAGACTGCGCTGCACATCTACCTGGAAGAGTGGGCAACGTCAGTGGTAAGTTAATTCCAACCTTCTTTTACAGTATTCCATTGCTAATCATATATGCAGGGCTCTCGTGAGCAGCTTGCGATAGCTGCCTTTGCACAGTCTCTACTCGCCATCCCGAAGACTCTGGCAATCAACGCAGCCAAGGATGCCACTGAGCTTGTTGCTAACCTACGATCGCGACATGCTCTTTCACAACGTACAGTCAACCCAGCTGACCCCTCATCGCAAGATGCCAAGCAGCTTGCAAAGTCCAAGAACTACAAGAACTACGGTTTGGATCTTACCAACGGCAAGGTACACGACACCCTCAAGGCTGGTGTGCTGGAACCCAGCATGAGCAAAGTCAAGCAGTTGAAGTCGGCAGTGGAGGCGTGTGTTGCTATTATGCGAATCGATACCCTGATCAAGCTGGATCCGGAAGAGCAAGGTGGCGGTGACGATGGGCATGGACATTAAAATCGCGTAAAGTTTATGCGAAAAAGAGATAGTTAGTCCAGAAAAGATAACGACAGCGTAATGAAAGGCTTCGACATGCCCACGTGCACAACCACAACCCTCGTTACGCCGTGCATACAGAATCAACCTTGACTAACTTTAAATATCTGACAGCTGGGGCTTAGGCGCAAGGCTCCTTGGGACATCATACCATGATGAGGGGTCGATCAACCCGTGTCGTCCCAAACGAGCCGTTGGCGTACCGGTGAGGCATGTACATCCCGAGTAGCGACCGAGGGTTGCCTGGCAGTCACTCTAAAGGGAAGTAATAGGGCTAGCGGCTGGTGCCGTGGCCTATTAGAATGCTGTCTACACGACACGGGCGGGTACCGCCTGGCTGTGCTGGCTCAGCTCGCTTACCCTTGAACGTCACTGCACCATGTTCGCTGTACAATCGCTGGCCTGTCAACGAGAAAAATACAGACATCAACATGGAGAGAGCCAGAGACTGAAACATCAAGATTGAAAATGGAAGACGTGCAACAGCGCAAGTGCTGTGAAAATTGGGAAATGCAGGGCCATCTTGCTCCTGCAAGACTCATCTCCCTCTGCAGGCCGAATTCCTTGGCACGCTACCCCAGCTGAACAGCCTTCATTGTGCTCGTCCCAGATGTGTACTGACATGGAAGCCGCAGCGGGTCTCTGCGTCGCTGCCCGCCTGACGGTGCTGGAATTAGCATCGCTTGTAGCCCAAGCCGTATGTAGGTACCTTGCTCAGTGAAACCTACATTTAGCCCATGGTTTCCCCCCCTTTCTGCTACTGTTCTTCCAACCCATACCAATGGCATCCGTTATGCTCGGACCCTTGCTACTCGCCCTTCTGGTGCAAGATGGTGCTGCTGCTATCATGGGCGCACCACGGGCTGCAATTACCCCAGCACCAGTGCTAAAGAGGGCCGTCACTACCATTGGATACATCTCTACACGAGAATACGATGGCACTACGTACTGTGAGTCGGCATACTCAGTCTACTCTGGTTATTACTGACCTGCCAAAGGGGACACAATCACAGCCAATGAACAGGGCAACGCAATTGCCACATCCAGCAACCTGTTCCAGATCTGTGACCCAGCAAAACCATGCACGTTCTTTTCCTGCTCAGGTGACTATGTCATTATGCCTTCTTCCTCAATCTTTTGGTATGTTGACCCCATGAACCATGTCTTGTCTTTACCCACAGTTGCTAATCCATGTCGCGCAGTGGAGGAGCATCTAGCACGTGTAGTTACTGGGAATTGGCCACGGACATCAACGACAAAAACCCACTGACGAACTACTGGTGCGATGCCAAGACGAGTGTTGGAGGCATCATCTACAGGACAACGCCCGAAGCCGGTAAGTCAACCTCTCGGCAACATTGTTAAATAGCATTGCTGACAGGATATTGACAGCAGTAGCAACAAGCATATCGGCCAGGACTACTTCCAACAATATACCCTCCATAACCTTCACATCAGCCACCAACATAGCAACGGATGTGACATCCATTGCTAGCTCAGGGCCAGGCTTGGGCGAAACCAACGATGGTGGAAGCTTGAATAAAGGTAAAAAGAAAGACTCAACACCAATAGGACCCATAGTCGGCGGTGTCGTCGGCGGTATCGCAGTTCTAGCCGCCATAGTCATCGCCGTCTGGATCATCCTCAAACGCAAGAAGAAGAACAAGACGGACAACAACATCACTCAAACCGCACAAGGCCCTCCCGCTCCTCCTCCCGCAATGCAACAAAACGCTCAACAGCCTCCCGCAGGCGTCCAATACTACCACGAACAAAAGCCCGTTCCACAACCACAGGTGCAGCAAGTACCTCCTCCCCAGCCATACGGTCACTACGACCCCAACGCTCAACAAGCCCCGGCTCAACCCTTCTACGACCCCAATGCTCAAACGGCATATGCGCAGCAGTCGCAAGCCGGATATGGCGCGCCTTCTCCCGACAAGATTCCCGCACCCTTGGCTACCGGCCAGCAGACGCATTCATATTACGCGGATAACGCGCCGGTTAGTCCTGTGCCGCAGTATTCGCCTAGCCCATCACCCGCGATCCCAGCCAATGTGAGTGAGTTGTCGAGTGGAAGAATGTAAAGAAAAAGTATTGGTGGATATGAAATTGCGATAATGATTAATTTTGTATCTCGATCTTTTTTTTTAGCGTAGGTGTGGATGGGGGGAAGGTAAGTCTGTGAGCGTGAGGGGGGATGTTGATAGTCATGATTTCGGAATTAATGATACCCTTTTTAATGAGCTTGATGAAGATTATGAATGATCTTTGTGAATGAATGTACTGATATTCTTTCGTCTTCCTTTTTTGTGCATAATAATTAGCGAGTTAGTATGTACACATGTACTTTTAGGAGGGGGGGGGGTTTTTTTTTTGCTCTAGCATACGGTGCGTGCGCGATGTTTTGGAAAGTCATAGTACTCATCCCAGGTGTAACTAACACTTCACATTCCATCTCGAAATCGCCAGGTTAGACTACTTGGTACAAATCAGGGGTCTACGGCGCAGCACACTGCACATATCAGTGATGCATAAACGCGCCGCAATGGCACCTTGTGTAAATTTCATGAATACTAGGAAGAAAGCGGGTGTTGGATAGTATGAGTGACGCCAAGTACGACTTCATTTCCACAAGTGCCGGGTTAGTATCAGGGTTCTACACTAGGGCTTAATTTGTGACTTCCTATTATCGTTGGGTCCCTTTTTTCTTTGAGAGGACTCCCGTAGTTTCTCATCCGGACATACCAAGTCTCATTCATCAGGATTGTTGAATCGAGATAGTATTCGGTTGCGGCACTGAGGACTTTGCAAGACTAGTGAATTTTAATGTAGTCAGGAGAGGTTTTTTTTTGATCGCATGGAAGAAGAGGTGAATGTGACTTAAGATGGTAGTTTCGATTGTTAACGTAAGAAAACATCAGTAACCAATATACGACCTATGACACCTCAGCGTACGAAGCCGCTAAATCAATTTTTTTTATTTTCCAGATGCTTCTGAGAGGTATTGCATGTTAATAAAGCTGTGTGACATGTAGATGGTAGTTGTCTGAAAGAAAAGTACAGTTCGGGTTCGGCTTGATAGAGGACTAGGCATCATTGCCCGTGACTCCAGAGTGCAGCAATCTTATCGCGACTAATGGGCGTTTGCACTCGATGCAGGTGCACCGACAACGAAAACAACATCATCTGGTGTTCTAACTACCAAAGTTGAACTGTTTTCTGGTAAATAGTGCGAGAAGGAAACTATCAGCCATGGAGACAGATAGATATATCCTAGAAAGCGAACGAGATTTGTTCCACAACGGTAGACATGGCGCTGGCCAAGAGCGTATACAAGACAGGAGAGATGAGGTTGGAAGCAGAGCAACGCCATGTTTGAGGCTCTGTAGTCGCCAAGACGTTGATTGGGCAAGAGCGATCGATGGCCGCACACGGGACCGCACCTTCCCCACAAGAGCGCTACGCCGCAGCCACGCATGAACAGGGAGTGTGTGTGGATGCGAAGCCATGGTCGTGTATCTGCGGCCTTCACTCGGGCAACGCAGGCGCCTGCTTCTCGAATAATGTCGGGGGCTATTTCGAGCATCGGCGGAGCATCAGCTGTGCACCGAGTGTCAGTTGGAGCAGGTCACGAGGAACATGCTGGGGGTTGAAGCAGAAGGGTTCGACATGGGCGATGATGGTATGACGTGTTGTGTGCTGCAAAGCGCAGAAAACAGGGCATAGCGGCGCCACAAGCCAGGCCCTCGATGCGGTTGCCATGCGGCGACAGGACAAAATGGCGGCGACGCGCATCTCTGCCGTGCTTCGAGCACCTCCTCTGCCACCGACCGACACCCAGAGGTTGTGTTTCCCTTGCGCTCGACAAGACGCTCATCATTCTGCGCTGGCCGCCAACGCCAACAACAGGGCGTGGGGTCTGCCCCTCGTCCCGGCCACCCACCGTGCGCACGCCCATGAGCGCAAGCCGTGGAGCAAACGACAACATCCGCAACGACAAGTCACGACAGCCACTCGAGCCCCAAACAGCTCACGCCGACAGACGCTGCTGTTCTAGCGCCTTGTTTCGAGCCCTCGCCAGCCCGGCCAGCAGACTCGCAAACGACTGGCCGGCAGTGGCTTGCTCCACTTCTGCGGGCGCCTATTCGGGCCACCGCCCTACCGACAAGTGCTGCTTCTAACTTGAGCCTCAGCAGCCTGTATGCCCTGCCGAAACATTCTGGTCGTGCAGGCCTCTTCTCGCCGTGCCATTGGTACCCGGTCGGGGGCCTGCTGCTGGTCCTCGCTCTCTCGCGGTACGTTCATTCTCGTCACTGTCAAGTAGATATTCATTCGCTCCGTCTCTTTCTACCAAACCCACATTCACCCATCACCCATTCACCTTCCGTTTCCTTTATTGCATTGTACGGAGCGTTGGTCTTTTTTTCCTTCTCTGTTGTTCTCTATTGTCTTACATTTCATCACTTCCGCCTAATTCCATTCTCTACCTTGCCACCTACCTGTGGTAGATATTCAAGATCTAGCTGGCCTACATCAACAACAACGGCGCTTTTGTCCATCTTGCTCTCCAACCCACCAGCCATACGAGCCTCTTCCCATTCTAATATCTCAACCAGACCTGCGTTTCGCAGTCATACATGTTCGCTATGGCTTCCTCCGCGAACCAACAGCAACCCTTCCCATCTGTGCCTCCATCAATGTCCGCTGGCGATAGTCATGAGATGCGAGACTACTACCCACCGCAAGATGCACCACGACCTACAATAAACCAAACACCAAACTTCAACCCATACCTCGGCCTTCGAGCTAGGCTCTCCCAGATATGGATCAACCGCTGGACCATTCTCCTGCTCCTCGTCCTTGTGCGACTACTCATCGCCATCGCAACCACTGACTCAAGCCTCGTTTCCGCTCGTCGGGAAGCCCTCAGTGCTTGCACCCAAGTCGAGAACATTGGCAGCTCCATGGCCTCGATGCCCCACTACATGTCCTCCGGCCTCAACGAAATGACAGCTTCTGGAGTTGAAAAGGCAGTCAGTGGCCTCATGACGATGCTCGAAATGACAGTCACGGGTGTCGAAGAGATTGTCCTCTTCGTCATTCACATGATGACAAGTACCTATCTCTGCCTCATCACCCTTGCCGTCAGTGGCAGTCTGCACGCCGCTGTCGAAATCGGCGAGGCTGTCAACAAGAAATTGAACGAGACCATCAACTCGGTCACCGAAGACATGGGCGACGCTGTCAAGTCCGTTTCCGACGGCATCAACTCCATCATGGACAAGATCAACTTCAACATTCCGGGATTCACCAAACCGACAATCAACCTGGACGAGCAAATCAAAGAGCTAAAGAGCCTTGAGCTATCTCCCGACATGGCAGAGAACCTCAAGAAGCTCAACCAGTCAATCCCTACTTTCAAGGAGGTGCAAAACTTTACCGACAACATTATCCGCACCCCTTTTGAGGAAGTCAAGAAGTTGATTAGGGGCATGAACACATTCGAGTTCGACCGTTCCGTTCTTCCAGTGCCGCAAAAGGAGGCACTCACCTTCTGTTCCGAGGGCAACTCAATCAACAACTTTTTCAATGACCTCATTGAGTTGGCTTACAATGCACGGAAGATCGCTCTTGGTGTGCTCATTGTTGCTGCTGTCCTTGTTTGCGCACCCATGGCTTGGATGGAAATGCGCCGCTACCGGAAGATGCAAGAGCGTGCTGCCCTCTTCGCAGAGGGCCACGAAGGCATGGACGTCGTCTATCTTGCGTCCCGCCCAACTTCTTCCGGTATTGGCCTATGGTTCGGTAGGCGCTTTGGCTCAGCCCGTCGACAAGCTGTCATGCGCTGGGCCTGGGCGTACGCCACCTCCGTCCCCATGCTGTTTCTGCTATCTCTGGGTCTCGCTGGTCTCTTTGCATGCTTCTGTCAATACCTTTTGCTCAAGGCCATCGAGGACAAGACCCCAGAACTCACGGACCAAGTCGCCGACTTTGCCGGAAAAGTTGTCTCTTCGCTCAACAATGCGTCCATTGCATGGTCCAGCGGTGTCAACAGTGCCGTTGGTAACTTGGATAGCAAAATCAATGACGACATCTTTTCTTGGGTCAACACCAGTACGACTGCAGTCAATGATACTTTGAATGCATTCGTCGACCAGATGAGCACCACGCTCAACGACACGTTCGGAGGCACTGTGCTTTATGACCCCATCAAAGAAGTACTCAACTGCTTGATTGGGCTGAAGATCGAGAGCTTCCAAAGCGGCCTCACCTGGGTACAAGAGAACGCGCACGTCCAGTTCCCTGGCGTCGCTAACGACACCTTTTCTCTTGGTGCCCTTGCCGAAAAGGGCGACTCAGACTCGGCCTCCGAACTTCTTGCTGACCCCAGTGGCAAAGCAAAGGATGAGATCACTGAATCAGTTGAGCGCGTTATCGCCAAGCTCATGAGCGGCATTCAGACTGAAGCGCTCATCTCCACCGCCCTAGTTCTAATCTGGCTTTTTGTAGCCATCGGTGGTCTCGTCTACGCCTCAACCCATCTCTTCCGTCGCGACTACTCAGAAACAGGACGCAACCCTTATGCTGTCAACCCTGCCATGGACCATGAGTCCAAGATTGCTGCCGATTACCCTACTACCGCGCCACCGCAATATGTGCCCAATGACTACAATGTCAACAAGGCAGCGCCCTATACGCTTGCACCCCGGCCTTTTTCAACATTCGACCAAGAAAGTCATGTTGAGCCTACAACAGAAAAGGTCGGCCGTGTTGGTGCACATGCGGTGACTGAATCGGCGCGACCAGGCCACTTGCGCACGAGTAGCCATGGACAGCTTGCTGATCCCTCGCCTGCTGACGACCGTACTGGTCCCTTCTCGAATCAATATGCGCCGTCGCCCTATCCACAGGAAAAGCAGCGGCAGAATCCGTTCATCTAAGATCCGTATTTGTCGAATAACAGTACCCCAGTCTTGAACCACCTGACCTTTCGGCTTGCCTTCTGAGTCAACCGGTCCAAGGCTGGACACGCTACTAGACAATCATCGACCTGACCGACCTGCGATGAGCCGTAATTGCTCAGACCGTAACTTGCGATTGAAGTTTTCTTCCCCCTTCTCCGTGACGATGCGGAAACGCTCTCCAGAGAAGGGGGTTTGGGCACATGTTTTTGCGTTGATGAAGCTTGCTTCTCCGCTCGCATGTGTCGGTGTTTTTGATTTCACATTTGGTTCTTTTCTCTTTCAATATACCCAGCCAATATGTATTTCTTTGTGTTTATTTGTCTTGTGTTACTGCTCTCTCTTGCGGGCTGCGCGTTGGATCGATATCCCCTCATCGCAAAGTTTGACAGTGAAGCTCTGCAGACGACCACCCCTACGTCAAACCTACATGCAGTCTCCTTGTCTCCTGAGACTACATGTGCGTCGTCTGTAGTGTCTTTCCATCAAATGATGAGGTTTGTGTATATCTCCTTGAGTATGTCTGTTCCCGAGGTCCCTTACGCCCGATTCTCTGTTCAGCCCTCCTACTTTCTATTTCCTTTGGCCAACATTGCTACGCCTCGACGCTGCATCACCGCCGCAACGCGCCTCGCCGTGGCTTGCCCGCTTGCCGCGCTGCACAGGTGACCTCTTGGCGTACATGGTGTTGTCGTCCAAAGACGCAATAGAGTAGCGATGTGTGCTGAATATGATCCGGCAATATGTTGGATATGACTCGCTCATTCGCCACGCCTCTCTCTCTCCCATTCAACCCACCGGCCCACTTCTGGAATTTGTATGCTTTGCACCCGTTGCTTGCGGCTGTTGCTGGGGGGAGAAAGAGAGAGGTTGATGTGCTGATTGGTAACAAGCGTTGTGCTTTCCTCCCATTTTCCTTACTTTCAATGTTTTTCGAGAGGACCGCGTTGGGAGATTGGGGAAATGTGTTGACGTTGAAAGTCGACATTTTTGTGTTTGTGTACGGGTGGAAGCATCCTCGTCCCTCTGGATGAAGGGTTGGTTTTTGCGTTCTTTTGAACGCCGCCTGAGTTGATCCTGTGAGGCGCTTGCGCCCGGGACTTGTTTATGCATGCGTTTTAGGGACGGCGGTGGCGGCGAATGGCCCTTGGATGTGCCCACTCGAGTGGCGTGTCAGCGGGTGTGAAAATGGGGGAGATGATATAGAATGGCAAGTGCTCTCCTTCATCGTGTACTCCAGAGTTTCTGATTAAAGTCACTTTACACATATCCACACTCGCTCATGCAGCAACACCCACTCTCATTCTGTTCGCCGCTCTACTGTGCCCATTAATCGGGCAGAGCACCTTAGTTAGATTAGGTAGAATACCAATACAAGTATCTGGTCTCAAAATTATCCTTCTTTGTTATACTTCTAGATTCTATTCAATCAGCTATCGGAACAAGACCCGGTGTGTATGCAGTATGCTCGAGTGATGTGGCTGCACGTGGCTGGACCCTGGTCAAAGCTCCGTGGCCATGACGATGGACCGCCCAGCTCAGGCGCACGCCGGCACTGCCCATGAAGCTCTCGGTGCGCGCAACAGCAGTCGCATAGCAGCGACAACATCCGGGTCCAATGAATCAACCCTTGGAATAATAGCCACCATGCTCTCTGCCTTCACTGCCCGGCCTATTGTCGAGCTTAAACAGCGCGACAAGTCCAAGATCGAATCGATCCTCGCATATGGTAGAGCGTGCCTCTATACAGCATTTGGTCCACTTGGCTAACAATACAAGGCGATCGCGTGCTTGTTGGACTCAACACGGGTTCCTTGCGCATATACCGTGTAAACGACCAGGCCGAAGACGTCGAAGCCGAGCAGCAGCAGAATGGTGACCAGAACGGCCAACCGCAGCAGCCCCCGACACCGAAGCCCAAGCCTGCGGACCTTCTCCGCGAAGAAGAGAAGTTCTCGCGCCGACCCATCCAGCAGCTAGCCATCATCAAGGAAGCCAACATTCTCGTCTCGCTGTCGGACAACTATGTCTCGATACACGACATCCAAACGTATGCGCTGCAGGAGAAGTTGGAGAAGACACGAGGCGCCACTACGTTTGCTGCGGCTAGCAACATTGTCAAGGATCCATCGACTGGGATCCCGTCGATTGTGAGCCATTTGGCTGTTGCGGTGAAGCGAAAGATTATACTATGGACGTGGCAGGACATGGAGTTGACGGGCGATGCCGTGGAGATATCACTGATTGCGTCGGTCAAGAGCTTGACGTGGGCTACCGGCACCAAAATTGTCGCTGGCATGGACCCCGGCTTCGTCATGGTCGATATTGAGACACAAGAGGTACAAGACATCATCAAGCCAGGTGCACTTGCAGAGAATGGAAGTCAGGGCGGGGCACGCTTTGGCGCAGTATCATCTTCGGGCATGGGATACATGGGCATGGGCAGCTGGGTGCCGAAGCCTCTGGCAACACGACTTGGAGAGGGGGAGATGCTGTTGGCCAAGGATGTCAACAGCTTGTTTATCGACACGGATGGCAACGCCCTTGACAAGCGGCAGGTGCCCTGGCAAACTGCCCCTGAGACTATTGCCTACTCGTACCCATACATGCTTACCCTCCAACCGCCTTCAAAGGGAAGTTTGGAAATCAGGAATCCGGATACACTTAACTTGCTACAACTCATCCCATTGCCCAACGCCAACTTCCTCCATGTACCCCAACCTAACATTAGTCTGGCCCATGCGGGTAAAGGTTTCTTGGTCGCCAGTGATCGATGCATATGGCGAATGGGAGCGCAGAGTTATGAGACGCAGATTGATGAACTAGTCGCTAATGGACGCTATGACGAGGCGTTGAGTCTTCTCAATATGCTCGAAGACACTCTGCTTCTGGACAAAGAAGAAAGAATACGGGAGATTCAGATACTCAAAGCACAAGCATTGTTTGATCTGAAAAAGTACCGCGAGGCAATGGAGCTCTTCATTGACGCAAAAGCACCGCCTGAGCGCGTCATTGCTCTGTATCCAAGATCGATTGCTGGAAACCTGGCGCCGGAGGAGAGCGTCAAGGGCGATGGAAGCGTTACAGAGGAGGATGAAACAAACGGGGAGAAGCCTGCAGAGGAATCTGAAGAAACTACGGCTCCTGCTGCAGCAACGATTGGGCGGTCGATGATGGGCCGATTTGGTGTTGGTGGGCACAAGAAGGTCGACTCAGACACTGCCTCTATCCGGGCTGGTGCTGTCAAAGAAGAGGCAGCAGCGGAAAAGGGTAGTATCAAGAAGAGGACAACAGATCCAGCACAGACCGACAAAGCAGTGTCGGAGAAGGAGTTCAAAGACTCTGTACGTGCGTTACAGTCATTCCTTACACAATGCCGTGTGCAAATTAAGCGCTACATTGACACAGAGGGGAACTTGAAAGAGCCCCTGCCTACGCCTAGCGGTAGCCAACTGGAGGCTGAGAAGCCGCCTTTCCACATTTTCATCGAAGAAACTTCACTGCAGGGCCCGGTAGACTGGAAGGCCAAGCTGCTTGAAGTGGCGCAGCTGGTAGACACGACACTGTTCCGGGCATACATGATTGCAAATCCCAGTGTAGCAGGCTCGCTGTTCCGCCTGCCCAACTTTTGCGAGCCGGATGTCGTCCAGGAGAAGCTGTACGAGACGGGCCGGTACGCGGATCTGATTGACTTTTTGCACGGCAAGAAGCTGCATCGACAAGCACTGGAGTTGCTGGAGAAGTTTGGCAAGAACGAGGCGGACGAGGAGGTTTCGTCTGCGCTACAGGGACCACAACGTACGGTGGGCTACCTACAGGCGCTGCCTCCAGAGCTGATTGATCTTATTCTCGAGTATGCTGAATGGCCGCTACGAGTGAATCCCGAGCTCGGGATGGAAGTCTTCCTGGCGGATACGGAAAACGCGGAGACGCTGCCGAGAGACCGGGTTCTTGAGTTCTTGCAAAAGATTGATCTCAAACTGGCGGTTAGATATCTGGAGCATATTATCGAGGAGCTCAACGACCTCAATGTCGACTTTCACCAGCGGCTGGTCGACTTGCTGCTGGAAAGGCTTAAGCGTGGGGATTTCGCAAACGAGGAGGAGAAGGCGGATTGGAGGGAGAGATTGCAGACGTTTTTGAAGAAGGGCAATGCACAGTACAACCGGTATCGTGTGTTCCAGCAGCTTCCAGCTAACGGTATGTATTGTGGTTGGGAAATTGATATGGGATGCACAGAGACTGACAGGAACGATCAGATGCGGATTACTATGAAGCACGCGCCATTGTGTTGAGCAAGATGGGATCGCACAAACAAGCACTGGCAATCTATGTGTTCCAGCTGAAGGACTACAAGAAAGCCGAGGAGTAAGTCTAGATATGGAACTTGCAATGACTACAAAAAACTAAACATGTTGTAGATACTGCAACCAAGTCTACACAGCATCACCATCGTCTCTCCCATCCAACCAATCGCCAAAAATCGGATCACCACAAATTGGATCAAACATTCAAGGGACGATTGAAGACACTGAGCTGTCGATATATCACGTGCTCCTATCCCTGTATCTTTCGCCGCCACCTCCGCACCAACCCAATTGGCCTCCTGCTCTCGAACTGCTCTCTAAGCACGGCGCACGACTCCCAGCAGCGACAACTCTGGACCTGATCCCGCCTAGTTTGCCCGTCAAAGACTTGGAGTCGTACTTCTTTGGTCGGATCCGCAATGCGAACTCGCTTCTCAACGAAGAGCGCATTGTTTCGCGGCTGCGGGGGGTGGAAAAGGTGGCAGTCGAGGCAGCAATGCTACTTGGAAACGACAACAAGGTGGACCAGTACGGACGCAAGGTGCCGGGTGGATTGAACAGACGAGTGGTGATTGACGGGGACCGGCATTGTGCCGTCTGCCACAAGCGGTTTGGTGGAAGTGCGATTCGCGTGTTCCCAGACAACAGCGTGGTGCACAGCGGGTGCATGCGGGGCAGCGTGGGCAAGAGAACGACCGGGGCGGCGGGATGGCGGTGATGGCGTGTGGAAGGCCTGTATGGATAGTATATACCCATGAATCGAATAGCAATTGTCTTGGATATGTTTGTGTGCGGGCTCAGTCGTCGTCGACCACCTCCTCACCATACGTCTCCTCGTCCTTTGCATCGTCGGCAGCCTTGTCGTCTGCCATTTTCTGGGTGAGGAAATCGTTGACGTCTTTTTGCATGGTTTTCATCGCCGATGCGAGCGCAGCCAGGTATGCGACGCGGTCGGCAGTCGAGGGTGGTGAAGCCAGGGCGGGGAGATCGGAGGAAAAGGAGTGGGAAGGGGATGTGGGTGAGGCGTAGGTTGCTGTGAGGGCGGGCATTTTTGATGTCGGGGGGGGAGGGATATGTGCAGGAGGTGGTGCTGGTGGTGAAGGAGGAGAATGACACAGCCAAGGGCGGGGCGTGTGCGTGTGTGAGTGGAGGAGGGCTAGCGGGCCATGGAACAACGGGAGTGTGAATCGACGTCGACTGTTCTGCTAACCCACCCACTTGCTTTCCCGTCCCCTCGATGCTGCTGGCACACGGCACCGCCTGCATCTGCTACGCTCCCCGTCCCCATGCCGGCCATGCGAGCGCTGGAATAGGAGCTCCGATTGCCAGGCGCCCTCCCTCGACATCGATCCGTATAGCATCCATTCGCGCATCTGCATCCACGCCATACGCCGTTGCCGTTACCTGACCTTCCCTGCAAGCCGCAGCAGCCACAGGGTCGCAAAAGCAACCCACCCGCTGCTATCGCCGCCCACCATGCCCTCGTCTTCTCCCCCGCCAGCAACGCCCATTGTCCGCCGCCCTGTCTCTCTCGACGAGTCCGACTCGGACGGCCCTTACGCGACCCAGCAGCAGCAACAACAGCGACGCGCTCCCCTGCCCGCCTCGGTCCTCTCGCCCTCGTCGCTCAAGTCGCCCACATCTACAACAGAGTCGCGCACTGCTGGCCAGCTCCCTGCCCACAACTATTCACGTCCCGCCATTACGCGCGATGCTGCCCCGAGCCAGCCTCACGCTGCCAGCGCGCACCTAGGCCACCGGCCACGCCAGCGGTCCCAGGGCTACTTCGAGCCCAGCCTGAGCTCCATGAAGGAGAGCCCGGTGCGCGAGAGGGATGCCGCCATGGCCCCGCAGAGCCAGCTCACTGCCTCGCAGATCGCCGCCCAAGCCGCATACGCCCAGAATCCCCAGCATTACCGCAAGCGCTCCACCACCATTCCCGCCTCCTCAGACGCCGCGCCCACGGAACGCTCTCAGCCCCAGAGTCCCCCGGCCGCCCCTGCCCAGGGCATGACCTTCCGCACCAATGGCGTCACTTATCCAAACCCTGTCGCCGCAAGTAGAATGACGGCCACCACGGCCGCGAATGCTGCCTTTCCACGAAGCCCGCTGAACTCTCCTGGGGTCGAGGGTTCCCAGGCCCAGGCCCAGGCTCAGGCCCATGCCTCGCCCAAGCCCGCGTCAACACCAGATCTGTCCTCGCAGAAGCCAAAGGAAGGCAAGAGCAAGATGAAGCTGTTTTCTTCCAAGCCCAAGAACATCAAGGTCGACAATCGCGGAGAGAGCAAGCACCAGGCCCTACCTTCGCCTGGCAAGATTGGCATTGGCATTCACAGCTCCCAGGCCTTGAACCGCATGATGATGGCCGGCTCAACGACGAGTCTGATCGACTCGTCCACAACTAGTGCCAATGCTTCACTCTACTCTTCGGCCAACGCGTCCACATCGACTCTTGTTCCTCCGCGAAACGACTCCTTGCCTGAACGAAAAGAGGAAAAGCACAAGCATCATTTCTTGTCACGGCAAAAACATAAGCTGAAAGATGGAGATAGCTTTGCTCTTCCTCTCTCGTCAGCCAGCAGTAATTCCAAGCCCACTAACCCAAGTGCGCCCGAACCCCTGTATTCATTCGCAGCGCCCTCATCGCCAGGACACTCGAGTACATTTGCGAGTTCGGTCACGGGTTTGGATCTAAGGCACGGCGGACGTCACTTGCGACGGGCAAAGAAGGAAGAAAAAGCGGCGGCATTTTTGGATGCGCAGTTGGAGCCGCCGCATAGAGAGCGCAACCAGTCTTTCAGCATAGAAAGATCCGAGTGGCCATTGCTAGCAGGCACCATAACGACGACATCAAATCTCTCTACCCCTGGACAGGCCCTATCACATACATCGGAAATGTCTCATTTGGGGAGCGCATTTGGTATACACGGTTTGTCGCCGGACGATGCGTGGCCGTTGTTGAAAGCAAGGGTGTTGTTGATATTTGAAGGCGAAGACCCGCGGCCTCCTGTTGAAGATTTCAACGCTCTAGTCACTGTTCACATTAAGCGCTGTATCCACAAGCGCTCTCCTATTATTCTTATTGAAGATCTCAATGAGCTTCTTCAAACTGGCTTTGGCTCATTGGACCAAACCCTGCGACATGTTCCTGATGACAGGTTGATTCCGCATCTCGTTGAGATGTGGCTTGTTGTATTCACCACCATACTACCTTTTCTCCAGGCTGTTTTTCTCCCTCTGGACATGGAGTTTAGAGGCTCTGGCATCATGACATCGGCCCAAGCGGCCGAATTCTGGGGCGTCATGCTCCCTGACGAAATGAACACCAAGAGCCCAAATCATAAGAATATACCCATACTCGGCGAACTCGAAGTCCGCCGCATGACCCTTCTCATGTTCCGCGATATCGTCATTCTACCGCGCTATGAAGCGCTTATGGCAATCTTTTCACGACTCTCGCTGGAAAACCTAAACGCAGGTCTCGAGTCGCCCTCACCTATACCCCACGATACCCGTCCCGGCACCGCCGGAAGCGCAAACGATGTACAACTGAGTAGTCTCAACTCTACTAGCCAGAGTAGTGGCGGTTACCTCGAATCAACCACAAGCATCACTTCCTCAACCTTTGCCAGCACCCGCTCCCGCGCAACCTCAAACACATCCGCCGGCTCCTTTTCTTCGAACCCCTCACAGCACCCTCCCACAGTCGCCCACTTGTATCCCCCGCCTACCTCGCACACCCAAAATATGCCACCAGCTGCACTTCGCCAACAACCCATGGACAGCACTAAAGTTACTGAGACAGTGGGTCGCATGCTGCAATGCGTCTCTGTGCTCGTCAGTCTGCAGAGTAGCGATGATGCGCAGGAAAAGATTGGGCGGCTGAATAAAGAACTCAAGTATAATTGGCTGGGTAGAGGTCGTACGGGTCGACAGAGACAAGGGTTTGTGGGGCCGAGGAGTAGAGGCGGAGGTCTGAATTTAGCGGCAGGGGGTGTTAGTATCCCTGGTGTTGGGGCTTGATTTTGTTTTTGTTTTCTTCTTCTTTTTTTTTGGATTACTTGTTTGTTTTGGGAGGTGCGTGTGTGTGTGAGATAGAAGGGGTGGAAATGTGAATTAGATTCTGGTAGCGGCTTTGGTTTTTTTTTGGTTTTCTTGGTTTAACGGCGCTGCGACTTGGGGGGGGGTGGGTTGTATGTGTGTGTGCATGAATGGGCCAACAACTTGTACTCTTGTTTCTTTCTCATGCAAAAAAACCTCTTTTCTCTTCCTTTGCTCGGCGATTTCAAACAACTTGGATGTTCAGGATATATCCCCTCCCAACATTTTTCCTCTTCTACTTTACTACTACCTACAAACCTCGAAACCAAATGCAAAAGATTTACAAACCCCAAACTTTTACAACTTCGCCCTCTTCTCCTCCCGTCCCTTCAACCCCGCATGCTCCACCCGCATCCCCCTCGTAACAACATAAAACGCCATCCCTGCACTCCGCGTCGAAAACTCGACTTTTGACCCCACGTGGAAAAATGCAAAGTCCCCCGCTACCAAATGATGCGTGATACCCGTTGCACAGTCCAGCACGTCGATTTGTCCGCTGAGCACGTATTTGGATTCTTCAAATGTGTACGAGGCGGGTTTGGCAGGGCCCGCGGTGATTTTGTAGAAGCCCGAGGTTAGGGTTGTGGGGGTTGTGGTGGTGCGGGTGTGGGTTCTGAGTGTGGATTAGAGACTGGGGTGGATTGTGGGTGGGGGAAGAAGGGGAGGGGGAAAGGCTTAGTACGTGTGGAAATCTGCGACAGTGGCATTGTCGCCTTCGGGTAGGGCGATGAATTCGTAGCCTGCGCCTTTGATTATGGTAAGGGGGACGAGGGCGTCTGAGGACACTTTTGGGGGGAGAAGTCATTAGTTGGGGGGGGGGGGATTTTTTTTGTGAAGATGTCGATTTTGGACGACTCACTTTTTTTTTGATTTTCAGTTCTTGAATTCGTTTTTTTTTTACAGAGAGAGAGAGAAAGATTATCTGAGTGAATGCAATATATAAAGAGCTACCATATACTTTATTATAAAGAAACGAGAGATTATTTTTCCCAAGTAATACTTACGTTGAGTTATACTTCCCCCCCCCCTCACCCGCAGTGCATGCAATAGTTGCCCTAATCGGGCAAGCCGTGCCTGACTTCCCAGGTCAGGTTAGTACCGGCTCCACACACAATTACAACAACATCCACCGACTACTACACGGCATATAACAAACGAGCCCTCGCCATTCGACATTCACAAAGTACGAAACAAAAATAAAACAAAAACGGAAAACCCGGGTACCTCGCGGCCACTAGTAGTATACTTTACTAGTATCAAAGTTTCAATGCATTGTCGCAGCCAAGTCTATATGTCTAACTTGCCTATTCAGCCCTCCCCATGTAAAATGCATTTCCAAACATCCAAACACCCCCGTCAAACCATTTAATCTAAGCAAAACACCTTAATCAATCCCCATCCCGCTTCCTCAACAGCGGCATAGACGGCATTTTGCTCAGCCTCTTCGCTGCTCCACTCTTCTTCGCATCCGCCACTTCATGCAGCACCTCGCCCTTACCAGACTCGTGCGGTGCAAGGAAGGTATCAAACGTTATGTCTGGGTTTGGCTGGAACGAGACTTGGTGGGATAGTGGGCTGCGCACGCGCGAGGAGTCGGAGGGATGGCCCGGGGAGAGTGCGAGGGGGGATATGCGACGATGGTAGCTGCTTGAGGAAGTTCGATGCGTGGGGCGGTGCGAGAAGTAGTCGCTGCTGCTGCTGCTTGGGCGGGGGTGTCGTGGTGAGGAGTGCTCTGTTGCGTTATTATCGAGTGCGAGGGATGGGGTTGATAGACTCCTTGAGGGCGATGAGCTAGTGGAACGCTGGCCGTGAGTCGACTGTGTGCAGGTCGACTCTTGGTATTCCTTGCCTTTGTCAGTTGTAATTTTGATACGCGGTACGTGGAATAGGCCACGCACCTTGTCTAGCACCTTGTCTTTCACTTTCGCTTTCGGTATCGCACGCTGGCTGTATTGCTTGCCGTGCTCGATATCGGCAAGTGCATTCATCTTTTCGACTTTGGGCATTACTTGGGGAATGAGGCTTCTGCGAGATTCGTGATGGCGGACTAGATCCCAGCCTGTCCATTGTTTGAGGTTGTGGTTCTCTTCGCCGTGAATGAGGATATGCTTGTCCTCCTTCGATAGGGCGGTGGCGTAGTAGCGCGGTACCTTGGGCATGTAGTCTACAGGAAACGCCATGAATGGCAATTGAGACTCATGGGGTTGTGTTTTAGCAAAAGGCTGATGTTTGTCGTTTGTACAAGAGTTAGCAGTGCTGTTAGCCCCGAGTGAAATCAATGGGTGAGCATCGAGTGGTGCAATCAAGGCATGTGAGCCATCACACTCTCGTGAAGTCGTGGTAAGACTAGAGGAAGCGGCGTCTGAGGTGTCTACTGTTTGCAGCCAATCCTCGATTCGACAACATTTGCTACTCATCCGCTCCAGTGCACCCGGCGAGATAGACATTGCATGTAACTACCTCTGCTAAATCAAGAAGAGTATTTTCGCAACTTGCACCTACAGAAAAAAAATGAAATCTACATATTATAGCCCCAAGTCGTCACACTGTAGAAGTGATAGGTCCGCACAATGTCTGCACAATGATTGCAACATAAAAAACCGTATTACTTCGAGTGTGCACAGTATGTATTCTAGATGCTTTCCATAAGCACTAGCAGTGCTATCTATGTATTATATGTTCCTCCATTACAGTAGTACCTTACCACTTTTGGTATAAAGTGGTACCAAGCGCGGCGATGAACCGCAGCTACCCCACAATGTTCTAAGGGTCAAACTACTCTTACATCTCCAACAAATGAAAATAGGGCTGTTTGACTTATAAGTCGTCTTCTTATCCAAGGTCCCGGGTAATCTAATGCAAATCTCTTCGAGCAATGAAGGAAACATTGCTTTCTCGTTGCCTTCCTCCTCATCATTCTGTATACTCTCGACGCAAAAACATCGAGTTTAACGGTTGAGTGTTACTCTTAACCGATATATATAATCTTGTTGTCGCACTGGACAATAGCCATTGCCTTATCTTGGTGCGTATACGAATGATCGGGTGCAGTAAAGTCTTCATATGGACTCTGCAGATCTGAATGGGGGGTAGGAGGGTGCCAAATTCCCAAGGGAGAGGCGTGGATTTAATCCAAAAGGCACTGACGATCGAGTCGTACGGTATGAATAGGGTATATTATTATCGCAGTCCGCGTGTGTTCAAATTACGATCCACTGGAGCGAGCTCAGTGTGATAGAAGCAAAAATCAAAGATGTTAGTGAAAATGGTGCGTTCCGGATTCCATAAGAGCCGGCGGGAGGTGAGGAAGGAGAGCTAGCAGAAGATCCAGGGGAAGAGCCAGGGGAAGAGCCAGAGCCAGATCCAGAGACGGGGGCAGAAGGAGAAGAAGGGGTGGCAGGTGTAGAGGAGCTACCGCCGTTGGCAGTGGGTCTGTAACGTCCGTTAGCATTTGCGTTTCCCAGAAAACAAACATGACAACGACTTACTGTTTCAAGTGTAGCCCAAGAGAATCAACATCATCACATCGCTTCTGCTCCACCTCGGAAACCTTTTCCATCGCCACATTGTTGTCATCATTGAAAACCAATCTCTTTGGATCCTTGGCATCATATGGCTCCCAGTTAGGACTCTTCAACTCCGAGCCTTTGGCGACAAGGAACTCTGCCGCAAACTTGTTCGGATCATAGGTCCTGATGAACGACGCCCAGTAAGCTTGCACAAACACACCAGCAGCAGTGGTAGCATTGTTCCAGATGGGCAGCAACTCGCCAACGTGCGACGCTGTTCCGACGTTCCACCTGTAGTGCCATGTAGAGTGCTCCTTGTCGCTAGCAAATGTAGCAGAAATGTTGAGTCCAGGACAGGCGTATCGAATTGCGCCATAGATGTCAGCCGTGACCGCTCTCCAGCGGTCACTGTTACCGGCGGCAATAGCAGTGTCAGAGCCCCAAATCCGACTGATGGTGCTCCACTTCATGCCAGGATAGTTATCAGTCAAGAAGCTTTCTGCCTTGGCTACCGAGACAATGTTTTGGGGTGTGAAGTTGATGCCGTCGTGCGTGGCGGTACCGAAAATGGTGGGCACATGGACGTAGTGACCGGCCCTTAGTTCGTTGAAGGTGAAATCCTTGATGAAATCGCCATCGATTGTGGGGTTCCAGAAGTATACAGGTGGGCCACCGCCGCCAGGAAAGGGTTTCTGCAGTGTGCGCACAGCCTTCTGGAACTGGACAGTATCCATGCTGGCCATGCAGTTGATGTCCTTGCAGCCTGTTGCGCCAAGCAGTTCGTTAAATTGCCACTGGCTATCCTTGACGTCACGCAGAGATGGGAAAGCTGCAGACTCGGCAGCAGCAGCATGGAAGAGACCATCGTCCCGACCGCCATAGGCTGTAAGTTGGAACACGACGGAGCCTCCACCAGCGCTTGCGCCTCCAATCGTCACATGCTTAGGATCACCTCCGAATTGCTGGATGTGAGCTTGTACCCATTTGAGGGCTTGTCTCTGATCTTTGAGTCCGTTGTTCAGGCTGAAGTTCTGGTTTGTCGCAATCTCATCT
Organism: Bipolaris zeicola 26-R-13; assembly: GCF_000523435.1. NCBI lineage: Eukaryota > Fungi > Ascomycota > Dothideomycetes > Pleosporales > Pleosporaceae > Bipolaris > Bipolaris zeicola. Next base: position 43,132 of record NW_006912078.1, read on the forward strand.
GAGGCCAAGAAACCATATGGACCCACACGGTAGTTGAAGTTTACAACGACGATTCCGTTGCCAGCAGCATCAATCAGGTCCGCACCATTGTAGTCTGCGTTGCCATTCATGCTGAAGCCACCGCCCTGGATGAAGACATAGACGGGCAAGTTGCTCGTGTCATTTGCTGTGCCGGGTGAGAAGACGTTAACAAAGAGGCAATCTTCGCCATGAGTTCCTCCAGTCTCAGCGTTGAGGTCGCTCCTGGTTCCGATGCACAAGGGTCCAAACTATCATTCTGTCAGCTTGCCTGTCAGATCACGATGTAAGAAAATGGCGTACCGATGAGGCATCTACGATGCCCTCTTCCTTGACTGGATCTTGTGGAGCAGCGAATCGCAGACCCTCTTGCCGCGAGGGGCTGCGGGCAAATCGCATGCCAGCCCAGCGCATGACGCCATTGCCGATACTTTTTCCGCGGTACTTTGCATATCCAAGATCGACGACATCATCCAGGGCAAGAGCGCTGTGGAAGAAGAAGGCCACACAAAGCAGCAGGCGCAATATTGTTGTCATTGTTGTTGCTGTTGCTACTGCTGTTGTGGTGCGAAGAAAGGGAGCGAGGCCAGTCAAAAGACAAAGGATATCCCAAATAAGGTGCCCGTGTTCGGCGATATCCTTGCCAATGATGCCGAATAGACGCGGGTCCCCGGCGGTGGTGACAATGCTATAACGCAGGGGGACTAGGAGTTGTAGATCTTTTTTAGATAGGAGGGAAGAAACAGGCAAAAAAGAAAACGGGTGACAACATCAGAGAGTCATATAGGGGAATTGTGACGAAGAGACTGGTAGTGACCGAGGCGTTAGCAAGCCATTGGCGGGGCGTGAGATTTCAGACGGACGCTATAGTGAATGCAACATACCATGGGCACGGATTATTTTGATATTGGCGTTGGCACACACGAACACGAGGGTGGCTGAGCCGAAGACTTTGTAGTCGGCTGCAGATGTACAGGCAATGGACGAGTCGAGACGCCCGTACGCAGCTCCGCTAATGCAAAACAGTACATCTTGTCAAGGGCAGTTCCAGTCGTGGCGGCACCGCGCTAACCCGCGATGCCGGAATTCAGGAGCCAGACCCGGGGGGTTGTGAGGTGTTGTGACAAGACGGTTTGCTGCGCGTTGTATGCATGAGGCTGAAGCAGCCAGGCACTCCTGGGTTAGGCGCTGCAGGGCCGCTGGTGTCAGACTAGGATAATTTACCGACAACAAATAGCGTGAGCTGACAGTTCAATTACACCGAGAAAACACCACGAGCACCAACGAGAGCCCGAGATGCGTATACCGCAAAGTAAGACGACTACTACGGGAGCACACATCCGTGATCAACACCGTTTGGGTGTGTCAAGAGCCTGGGGATTCAATAGTTCATGCCCACGTTCTGACGCCTCTCAGGGGAAAAGCGGATAAAGGCGGGTGGGGTGTGGGATCTAGATGAGAGGGAGCAACACGCATTGGCTACTCCGAGGGCAGATAGTGTGGGAGAGATCTGCAGCGGACGGCTGGCAAAGACTCTGGCTGGCTGATCTGGGCACTATGTGGGACCTGCAACCCAAGTCGCGACCTGAAGCAAAAACATGATCGCTCCAGGGATGGGATTGCTGGCGAGACGAATAGAGTGTTTCGCCAATGTGCACATGGCGAGTGCTGCTGGGCTGCCTGAAACGTAACAGGAACACACAGGCATCCGAGTGCGGGTATAGATGCCATTCTAAGTGTGTAGAGTATTGTAAGTGAGTGTATACGCGCCCGAAATCCGAGGCATCCGAGAGAAATGAAAAAAAAGGGCGTGGGAAAGGGCCGGTCGTACGGAAATACGTATTTAGGTACGTGGGTGTGGGTATGTGTGTGAGAGAGAGAGGAAAAGAGGCTTTCGTGGGCCCCGAAAACCGAAAGGGGGCACGGGCCCAGACCATCGTGGTTAGGCAGCCACTATGCCACTAGCCAATGCTTAGCCACGGCTTCACGCTGCGCCACATGGCCTTCTCTGTACCGCTACCGCTGCCCCTATGCCGTTAGCATGAAACGGGCGCGCATGTCAGACTCGTCGGGTGCGCCTATTTGTCCCTGAGCTATTATACAAGCAGCAAAGGGTCGAGTAAAACGCTCTCTTCAAAGCGCCATCCTTGCGCACAAATGCCATAGTGTTAACCAAGCATCCCCCGCCCAAGCGACTCGCCTACTGCATCTGCTCGTCTATCGTCGGCTGGAACCCCCCAAAATAACTTCTCGTGTACCTACTCGACCCTCGTCTGGAACGCCCCGTTCCCGGAGTATTTCCCGCTCATGTCCACGTTCTGGAGCTCGCTCTTCTACTCGCCGCCACGTCATTCGCGCCTGCGTATGGCCTCGTGTATGCATGTCACACGTGCATTTCCACCTCACCTTGCTCTTTAGCTAAGTATGCACACTGATGGTTGACCTTTTTAACCTTTCCGGTGCGGACATGGGTACGCTTTGGGTCTACGAGCATACCACCTTGTGACTCAGCTTAGTATTGCTCCCAATTATGAATGACAATAGCTTTATCGACTAATTAATACTACGCTTACTTATATCTACTTGCATGTTGCACATCAGGTCATGCGTCAGATCCTCCATCCTTCATGGCTTTGCGCGATTAAAAGTCAGTCACCCTTCCATTGTAGCTCCAGTCGCTTGTGTGTCCCCATCTCAATGGCTCGTTCTTCGGTCCACCCACCTCTCCAGTCTTGGGGTTGACATCGCCCTCAAACTCGGGCGGTGCGCCTCTTCTCATGTTAGGATGAAACTCTTCTCCCTTTTTGATCTCTTTGCCATTCTCAAACCTGATCTCTGGCTCTGCCGATGAGTCGGGCGACTGATTGATTTGCGGCCGCGATGACGAAGAAGAAGAAGAGTCTGGCGATTGATTGATTTGCATGCGAATGTTTGCTTTGGACGACGGTGCCGCTGCTTCTTCCTCGCTTCCTCTTGGCGTGCTAAAGGCCCCAGTGCTTTGTTTTTGCAGCTTCTCAAAGATTTCCTGCTCCTCTTTGGGTAGGCGTGGGGGCGAAGGTCCAGAGCCAAATGGTGACTGTGCGGTGCGTGCAGACATGGCAAAAGAGCGCCTGGACAGCTGCCGAGGTAGGCGCACCAGAGCGCGCATCGCGGTAGGCATTGTAATAGGTAACGAGAAAGGCGTGGTTTGATATTTGTGATAGTAGTGACTTGCACCAAGGTTCTTGATGTATATATGTGCGTATAGCCGGTCGTGGTTGCGAAGAGTCAAAAGGCAAACAGCTTTTGTTCATGTAGCTTTGGGCATATAGCCGACGGAACCAATCGGAGCCGTTGAGTGGCAACGGAAGTCGTGTGTCCTTGGCAGAACCTGTTCTTGCCATCTGAACTCCTTCCGTAATACCCCGACAGTCTAAACGGTCCCTACATATTACTGTTGTGTGCAATCACAGCTCAAGAATATCCCTGTCCGTAGATCTAGCGTCCGATTCTATGACATCTTCTGTAATCATTCAGATCAAATCTCACCTAGTCACCCTTGCAAGTCGACATCTCCACTTGAATCAAGATATACTAACGTCTCCCCAAGGCTGCTCTATGTATTTACATATTACAATTTCACTGCCATGCATCACTACTATTCTTCCTCTTCTTTAGTAGGCCATGGTACAACTCATGTGCCGTAACATCGTATTATCCAGTGCAAATATCGTCTAGCCTTTTGATAACATAAAACAAACAAACACTGCTCCCTATGATTGAGGAACGCCTACCGTCCTCTGCATCCAAACGCCAGGGCTATTGTACAAACTACAACATAGCACCTACGAGATATACCCACTTGCCTGTCCCAATGCTTCTGCGCTTCTTCGTGCATCCAAGAACAGATCCTGGCACTCCTCTACGTCCTCAACTTCAATCTGCTTATTCTCCCGTCCATTCACCTCGGCCAGTACGCTGGCAGGCGCTAGCAATTGCAGCGCATACCGCAGACTGATTTTCTCGCCCAATGAGCTGACCTTGTCCTTTGCTGCCGGCGAGATGTTGAGCTTCTCCGTCGTAACGCGCGTAGTGATGATGGAGCTGATTTCTGCCGGACTGTACGGATGTGTGGGAATGATGAGGAGTCGTGCAAGTAAATCCGTTGGGATGCCATGGGCCGAAGGAGGCAGGTTTGTGCCGCCGCGAATGTGCGTGTTGCCACGGTTTGAAGCAAGAATAACGAGGGGCGAGAGGGGCGACTCAAGCGCGCGGTTGAGAAAGGTGAAAGCCTCGAGGTCAAGCATGTGAACCTCATCAATGAAGAGAACACCGGGTACTAGGTCGGCGATTCCCTGGTCGATGTACCTGTTGACAACTTTGTTGATCTCTAACCGCAGCTTCTCTGTAATCTCCGTCTTCTTTGGCTTCATGAGCTGACCCATCATGCTCATAATGTCCTGACCTCCCTGCGGCCGTGCATTTGCAACGTCCAAGTCGTGTAGGGTAACGTCTTGGACAATCTCCTTCTTCTTGTGCACGTCGCCCTTTGGTATAGGCACATACTCCTCTGCTTCGAGATCGAACTCGGTCGCGTAAGCGTCTGATCGGCCAACGCGCTTCACAGCGCCCGTGTTGGCTTCAATGTAGATGACATCGCCCAAGCGCACGCGCTCCTTCTGTATAGCCTCGTAAATGGATGGATCGAGTCGCAGCTTCTTTGTGCCCTTGGCAGACTTGAGCGTAATGAGGAGATGGGAGATGGTGCGGCCGTAGCCTCCGAGTGGATTCTCAGCTTCCTCTGGGGTGAGCTCGGTCACTTCACCTTCGTAGACTTCCTTTGTTTCCTTGACGCGCAGACCTGTGGCTGAGTGTTAGTGTGGCCGGAGGAAGAGGAAAAAAGATGCGCACCGATGGCCCTTCTGAAGTTCTCCATGAGCGCCTCTGTCTTCTTGACCTCCGCAGAGTAGATCTCACTGCCGACAATAGGGCAGAAGGGGACCTTTGTGCCGAGTTCCTGGCTTACGGCCAATGCCAGTGCAGTCTTGCCCGTTCCCGGTCCACCTGCGAGCAGCACAGCTCTACCAGACATCTTCTTTGCCTTGACAAGGTCGACGACCAGACCGCATGCCTGAGCGGGTTAGCGCCAAGATTGAGTAAACAGCGGGCCATCAAGTACCTCTCGAGCTGCAGCCTGGCCGATGAAGCCTCCGGCTGAGGTTGTCGCACGCCCATCACTTGACAGGCCTAGGCCTTTGATATGGGAATGCGCCGCGGTTCTTGAGGAGCGATCATGTGTGCTCTTAACTTCGCTGACCGGCACCGTTGTCATTTTGGCAGTCGCAGACTCAATTATGGTGTAGGTGAAACGGGTATGCTGAAACGAGGGCCGGTGTAGGTTGGACGGAGGGTGAGGGGGTGGCGTGAAGGGTGGATGTAGCTGGGCGCGTCGTGTTTGGCGTGTCTATGGAGCTCGAAGTTTTGGGCGAGACATGGGCAGTTCGCGAAAGGCACAGCTAGCGCGCCGACCGCTCAGCACTCACACGCACACACTCAAGTCAGGGCACCCGCTGATTCCCCACCCTCCACCTCCGCTTGCAGAGACAGAACAGCCACTATTCCCGGACAACACTCTCTCTTTCTCCCTCTCTCGCTCACTACATTGCAGCGTGTGCTTTTCTTGTGTTCTCTAAGCTATCGCCACTGCTTCTCCTAACTTAACTTTGTTTTCTGCATGCGTTGCCCCCCGACTGTCGAGCCCTCTGTCCCTCTCCCTGGCGCCGCTTGTCCGCTGCCGTCACACGACGCTTACACGACGCACATGCGGAGCCAGCGACAAAGCGTACAATATCTAGTTCCCCTACTCTCTTAGGATGCACTCCTCATGCACAGCGCTACACACCACCGTCCTGGAGGACTGGTCTTTGCACCACCTCGTAACCCCTCGGTACTGGCTTGCCTGATCAACCACCGGCTACTACTCTTTCGCCCCCTGACGAGACGCTCATGCAGGCATCCAACGCATCCAACCACGAGCAGTAAAGCAATAAACGACGATTGCTACACACCACCTTTCTCTGGGTCACTTACTCACCCTCAACACACGTCGGCATCTCTCCCCTATCCTCGGCCTGTCGACCCTGTCCTTGGGTACGACCCAGTTTCGAGTACTCAACAAGACAAAGGCCTGGCTGAAGAAGAACACAACATCACACACGAATGAACACGGCGAAAGACGCATTGGACAAATTATCTGCATTTTGTTTTGGCTGCCAACCTCGCGCAGCGTATTCATACAGCAAAAAGACTACTCGAAATGTCCTCCGTCTTTACAACCACACCACACCAAATGCTGGGTACAGCGAGCAGCCCATGTCCTCAACTAGATGGACCAGCGCAAAAGACAAACCTCGTCGTCACTCGTAATCCATTGTCGGCATGGGTACCATCATCAAGGTACCGCTAGGGGGGGATCTGGTCGCGAAGAGAATACTATACAAACGTTGTGTATGGTGGGTATGAGAAGGGGGACGTGCAATGTGTGAGTGAATGAGGACGTGCAGATATTAAAGCACGCACTAACATTCCGCTTCAGCCCTTGGTAATCCATGGCGATACCTGATCGACCGCACCAAGAAGCTCAAGGCTGTTCATTCATACAGGGAAGAGAAGGGATGAAGCTGGACCAATCATCGAACACGCAGGGCAGAGCAGGGGGTACGGCAGAGCATGGCAGGCGAGCAAGTCACGCGGAAACAAGAGGGTGTGCCGAAGAGGTTTACTCTTCTTCGCTTTCAGAGCCGCTCGACTCATCGTCGTCGCTGGATGCATCGTGCACTGCAGAGGTTAGTGGATGATTGCTTTGATCAAGCACTGACAACTTACCAGGTGGAGACTGGCTGGATCCCGATGCACCACCCTGGAACGACTGCAACTTCTCCTGGATCTTGCGCATATTGTCTTCCTGCTCTGACTTGCCCATGGGCTTGTTCTTCTTGGGCCGGCTTGCCGTCTGCTTCGACACGGGTCTTGGTGGCTCGAAATCGTCATCGGCTACCGCACCTCCTTTCGGACCGCGCAGAGATTTGATGAACTTCAACAGCTCCCTAAGCGTGTCGTCATTGATTTCATCCATGTCAAGCTCCATCTCGTCGTCATTGACACTGGCAAGGTGCGGGCATCCATTTCGGATAATCTGAACTGCTCGATGCATCTCAGCATCTCCAAGAGTGCTAATACTTTCGGAAATCTCCTGCTTCTGAGCAAAGCTGAGAGGTGCAGGCGCCTTTGCCTTCTTGACGGGCGCGCTCTTGATGGGCTTGGCCGGAGGTGGCACCGCCAGAGGCAGGCTCTTCCTCTTCGCAGATTGCCCAGCGCCCTTCTTCTTCTTGCCAGGTAGCTTGGGCGAGGCACGCTTGGCGCCCGTTTGCTGTTGCAGGAGCTGCTGGGCAGTCGCATTCAGGGCTGCGATTTGCTGCTGGATAGCAATAAACTGAGCTTGAGCTTGCGCTTGAGCTTGGTCTATCTCCTCATCCTCCTCATCCTCGTCGTCATCCTCATCAGAGTAGAGATCGCTTGGAGAATGCTCAGGAGGAGGAGCATGCTGGGCGAGCCAGTCTGCCTTTTCCTTCCACAGACTCTCAAAGAGCTCCTCGAGCTTGTGGCCCATCTGGTTGACGGCGTCACCCTCGGGGTTGAACTTGTAGCAGTTTTGGAACACGAGCTGGGCATCGGCATAGAAGTCCTTTGCACTCTGGTAGACACCGTTCTTGAGATTCTTCTCAATGGTGCCAAAGTCCATGGGCTTCTTGATGATTTTGAGATATGAAGGAATGTTGAGAGCGACAGGATCTACCGGAGAGGTAAAGGGGTAAGTAAGAGTGCTGTACTTTGGCTTCATAAGCTCGGTGATCACAGATTCGCAGAATTTGAGCTCCTGCTGGAACTTCTTCCTTCTCGGCTTAGCATTCGAATAGGGCAAGTCTTTGGAGGGTCTGTGGATCTCGCGCTTTGGTCGGCCATCTGTAGTAGATGAATCACGACGAATCAGCGGAGTGCCATCTTGTTGCAGTGGCCAAGCAGCCTGTGGTGATGTAGCAGCTGGCGTGGGGACAGCGGGAGACTTGACGTTGGGCGGTGCAACGCGCGACTCGCGCCTGGCCTTTTGCGCAGTGTTGACCGACGGCTTCTTGGCCTTTGCTGGCTTGGGCGGCTCTTCAGCAGCAGCGCCCCGAGGCATCTTACCCATGCCCTTGAGGAAATAGGCTCGCAGATTGTATCCGGCCTGCGTGACCGGGTGCTGTTTATTGTTGAATAGCTCGCTGTTGGTAATCATCTGATCAAGATCTGCCATAAAGTCCCTTACATACTTGTACTTTTTCTCCTTCAACTTGGCCTCCATGGTAGTCAAATCCATAGGATGCTTGACAACGTCATAGTAGGTTGGAATGTTGAGTGCTACGGGGTCCACAGGATCCTTGAACGCTAGTGACACCTTGATCTTTTTAGTATTCCGTATCCGCTCAAGCAAGAATTTGCTCTGGGCTTCGGTCAAAGGCGTGGTTGGCCATTCCTCCCAATCGACTGCCTTGTGGACGCCAGAAGCCTCTTGCGCAGATTCCGATGCTGGGCCCGGGGTAGCGCTGTTGCCGTTGGTCTGCTCGGGCTGGCTTGGCAGTGCGGATGGCTTGACTTCGGTTTGGGGGACCGTTTCGTCATCGGTCTTTGTGCGCTTTGCGTCAGGAACATCATCGTCATCGTCTTCACGCGGGCGGACTTTGCCGGACAATGGCGCATCTTCCATCTCGCGGTCTACGATCGCTGGCGATTGCGTTGATGTGACAAGCGTAGTAGCGTCATCCGCACTAGTGTGGATTTTCAAGTCATCCATTGGTTTTGTCGGCGCGCCAGAAGACTCAGCAAGGGTGGACTCGGGTGCGTCGGCAGAAGTGTCCATGCTTTCTGGAGCAGGCTCCTCTTGCTTGGGCGAAATCTGCGTCTCGGGTACTTGCTGTGTGCTGTCGCTTGTGGTCTGGGTGTCTGTAGGCGGTTGCGGAGCTGGCGCGGGCTCGTCGCGCACGTCCGATGTAGGCGCCTCAACAGCGTTTGTCACAGTCGCACCAATGTCCGAGTCACCAAATAGTGAGTTGATATCTTGCTGGCTGTCCGGTAGATACTGTGCGATGCCATCGATTCCAGATGATACGTTGGTCGTGGGTTCGATGGTAGACTCGATGGCAGACTCGTCGGCAGGCGCTGACGTGTCGGGGGCTGCATGGTTGCCGTTTAGGGTTGGTTTCGGTTGGGCCGGGTCGTCGGCGACTTTGCCATTGGTTTGTGGGTCGTCAAAGAGGACGTCGTGCACTCTGCCAGGTATTAATGAACGTTGCGCAAGATGAGGGAGGCAAGCGCAAGGACGCGCAAAGGGCGACTTACCCGTTTGTCTCGGTGTCGACTGCCATGGCGTCTGCCGGCGCAAAAGCGCTCACCTTCAGGTCCAAGGAAGTTTTGTCGACAACAGGCGAGGTCATTACTGCCATAGGGCCATGAAAGGGAAAGTCGGATTTGCGCACGGCTGACAGGGAAGCAGGGCTGCTTGGAGGCGTTGCCAATCTGGGGCTGTTAGCGACAGCCATTGCATGCGCGTGCGCGACTACGCACTAGACCCGTAACCAGGGAGTGATGGGGTGGCAGAATGATGGCAGGATGGTAGAGTACAGTATATGCGAGGGATGTAGTGGGTGCAGTGTCGTGTGCAATATCGGCGCGTGTGTAGCAGCAGAGGTGGGGCGGGGATGTGAGACTAGCGTGGGGAGCAACGCGAGCAACAACGGAGGGGCAGCACGACAAGCATATATGTTGGGGAGGCTGAAACGCACGTGACTACGTACCAAGTGGCGGCGGCGAGATGATGAAGAGCCGTGGCTGTCGGAGCTAAGCCGGACGTTATGCAGCGACCAATGAGCCTTTGCGAAGGCCGACGCGTCTGGGGTGGGGCGCGAGGCGGAAGGGTCGAGGTGAAGGCGAGCGGCGGCGGACTTTTGAATCTGCGGCAAAGACGAGCGCGGGAGGGGAGCAGCAGGCGCAGGCACAGGCACAACCAAATCCAACACCACAATGGCTGGCGATGGAGGATGCGCAGGGATGGTGACGGCGGGCTGGGTGCTCGGACGGCCGGTGAGGACTAGCGCGGTGCAGGTGCAGGTGCAGGCCGGCCGGGGGGTGGAGGTAGGAATTATTAAAAGTCGCAAGTATTACAGAAAGTGTGTGGTGGTGGTCGTGGTGGTGGTCAAGTGGGAGCGGGAAGCGTGGGCGAGCCTGGGCGAGGGGTTGCGAGTGTGGCGGGGTGCGAGTAAGGTTAGGGTGATGGGGAGCAGGCGCGTAGTGATTGGAGGCAGATCAGGACAATGGACGCAAGAACGTCGAAGACAGACGCGAGAGGAGAGGCATTGGGGTTAAGTAGCCCGGCCCTTCCATCTCCGAGCCAAGCCCTGCTGGAGCCCCTGACCTGCCACTAACCTGGACGGGGTACGTGTCCTTGCCGGCCATTGCACCACCACCCTCTGCCTCTCTGCCCCAAAGCCTCAAAGCCTCTGCCTGCCACCAACCCGCCCCGCGCCCGCTGCATCGCCCGCTGCGTGTGCACACTGCTGCATCACCCCTCTGCCCGCCCTCTGCTGCGGCGGCGGAGACGGCGACAGTTGCTGCGACACTTGGTGCTGCTGCTGCCCGCGCCGTGGAGCGTTGCCATCAAGCACCCGTGGGCCAGCTCTTCACCGTACCATGATCCCTGTCTCGGTGGCCCGTGCGTGCAGGGGTGGCTAATCCGCTCTTTCCAAATTTTTTGCGACCACTTGCATCTCTGCGCGTGCTGCTACAGCCTGACAGCACCACGGCCTCATCGACCTCCCGTCTTCCTCGCTGCCCATTCCCCATCGACCCCGACTGTTCACTCCTCAAGGGCTTCTCACACAATGCCCGCCGCCCTCTCAGCTCCCCGCTCGCGCGACCGCGCCCCGCCCGCGAAGAAGGCAAAGTTGGCCCAGCCGCATGCCTCTGTCACAGCCCGCCAGAATGGTCTCAAGGCGCTAGCTGGCGGCAGCACAGCCAAGCCCACAGCCAAAACCACCGGCCTCAAGAATTCGCGCGCTGAAAAGGTCGACGACGCTACGGCGGCCATCCAAGGGCCTGCTGATGCCCACATGGCAGATGCGGACGTCATTGAAATCAGCAGCGCCGACGAGCAGAGCGATGACGATTCCGATGATGCGCACGGCCACTCCGCACACACCAGCGTCGACCAAGACACCCCCGCTCCCAATGCCGCTGCAGATGAGGACAATGAAGATGTTACTTTCGGTGACCGCTTGCGTGCAGAGGCTCCCGAGCCTGTACAAGAGTCGCGCATCATCAGCGTCGAGGATGCTTTCGAACCAAACCCAGAGCGCACCGTAGCTGCGAGAAAAGACCGCCCGCTTGCGCCGCCCAATGCAAACTCTCTCGGCACCGTCCTAACCCAGGCGTTGCGCACAAACGACAAGGAGCTTCTCGATTCCTGTCTGCAGGTTGTCGATGTAGAATCCGTATATGCCACTGTAGAACGGCTGCCATCGTCCCTCGTAGGAACACTGTTGCAGAGACTGGCCGAGCGCCTGCATCGGAGCCCCGGCCGCGCAGGCATGTTGATGGCCTGGGTGCAATGGTCACTGTAAGCTTCCACATGCCGACTGCACATAAGACACGCACGCTGACTCTAATTTTACACAGCGCCGCCCACGGTGGATATCTGGCATCGCAGCCGCAAATCGTCAAGCAACTCACCGCACTCAACAAAGTACTCAAGGAGCGCTCGAGCGGTCTGATGCCTCTCATGTCGCTAAAGGGCCGCCTGGACATGCTTCAGGCCCAACTCGACCTAAGGAAACGCAACCAAGCCGCCAATGACGATGCTGACGAGGCCCTCATTTACGTTGAAGGCCAGGATGACTATGTCTCCGACGACGAGTCGGTTGAGGGTGCCACTGCGACGCCAAAGAGATTGCGCGCAGAAATGGAAGACGACGAGGACAGTTCTTCGGACGAAATGGGCTTGAATATGGAAATGGATGATGTTTCAGACGAGGATAGCGAAGGCTCGGATGACGATCTCATTGATGATGAGGCCGAAGAGACGGACGATGACGAGGGCGAGGATATGTCAGACCCCATGAGCGACGGTATGGATGACGGTGGTGCCTCTGAAAGCGAGGACGAGTCCAAGCCAGAGCGACGGTCCACAGCCGCAAGGGCTGGGCTTAAAAGCCGGCGTTGATTCCTCGCACCGGAGCTTCGATTTTCTCATGTAATTCACCGCAGCCTATGCATCACTGCTTGATGCTTCTGGCTACCCAAAATGGAGTTTGACATACACGGCGTTATTTACAGAGGCGTGGTTTCCTGCCTATGACATTTCGATCGAGTTTCCAATGTCTACATCTATAGACACGATTCTTTTGCGCAGCACTAAGTAGACGACTTTGCATGTCGATTATATTATATTCCGAACCGCAGTCTATTATAGTCTTTGTCATGGTTTGGACGCTTATCAATTGATAGTACCGTAAATCAATGGTATTACTATAGAGGGGTCATGTGATGTCAGAATTCCGTCCAATGGGCCGATTCGAGAGTAAACGGAACTTGTACTTGACAGAGAGTTATGTCAATCCCTTGGACCTGGGACGCACCCCAATACAGGACGGTTCCAAACTTCGGGCCTTTGAAAAATTCAGTACGCAACTCAGTAAAGCTATAGTATACACCATATTCTATTCTCTGGTTTACGAAAGATGCTAGAGCGACTACTTCTTTAGTCAAGGCAGTAACGCCAAGGAACGCACTTCAGTTGTGCGTAGAAAATCATTGTCCAATCAACGGCCTCAACCACAGCTTCGCTCGTTCACTACAGCGCGCCCTATCGCTCGTCTTTTAACACTAATCACCACATTGCGGTACTCCGACGCCTTATCTTGAACCAGATTCCTTCGATCGTCCCGTAAACTGACCGCTTTGATAAGCCCAAAAATACTCTCACCGCATTCTGCGGCATTTTTGGGGGGCTTACTAGCCGCCCATACTTTTGATATCACGTGATGTTATTTGTAGTTCGGTTCCAGTATGCAATTCTTGGATTGAAATACTTTCTGTCGCTGACTTTTTTTTCCCCTCACTTTGCAGTGGTTAGAGAAATTCATACGCTTGGTCGAAACCCAGTCTGTTAGTAAAGAAGAATGTTGTTCTGCACAACACCAATACAATTGGCACAACTCGTCAGCATGACTAATTATTCCACATACGATCAACACCATAGGCTACCAGACCTAGTATTTTACCATATACACTACATTATTTGTTCTCAATTGTGAACATCAAGTACAATGTGTGTCGACTTGTGTGTTCTGACATACGATTTCTTTTGTAGAGCACGGAGCGTCTCTTTGTTGCTGTACTGCACAGTTCGCATATCTTGTTCAACCCTTTGTTCCCACAACGTTCACTTGTTAACAGTGTCTTTGAACAGTTGCACTTTTTGGCTTATATTAGGTGATATTGATCCAACAACAAAATTCTGAATTTGTTCGCTTATGATCTTGATATCTGACGCAACACCAATTTCGCAAGCAATTTCAGTGCTACGTTTCCACCGTAATTACCACATCCATTTCTTCCCACAATATCTCCCTGAATAGACTGAAAATGACATCGAACATTGATCTTCGGGAATTTCCGTCCAACCTCCTGCGTCTTTCCAAACGAGTCTTCGCTAGCATCACAGGAACCCAATCTCCAGTCAAGCAAACATTCCTACTCAGTCCTACCCCCTCGGAAGAAAGCTTCCGCCCAGATTCTCCCATACTTCAACCTTTTTACTGTAGAGGTGCCTTGGCAACTGTCAATACATCAGATACCTCAGTAAATTCACTATCCACTTCAACAGGTAGTACTCCAGAAAATGACCGAGGAACTTGGCGATCTGCAGATGCAAGGATGAGCGATATTCTACCAGACGATTTCCATCTCTATGCCGAGCCCGAGTCACATACACAATGGGAAAGTACCCAGACACATGGTAGACAGCATCAGTCCGTAACTGATCAAGAGCCAATTTTTGGGCCAGAAGTTAAAACTAGGTTGCAAACTATCCACGACGACGATTTCCCATATTATCCTTTACCCTCGCAGGATTTGCTACCCATAGCCCCTGTGCATGAGGAAGCAAAGACAGATCTGAATGATGATGCACGACCACTGGTAAGGAGGGGAGTAAGGGCAATGGGACTGAAGAAGTACCTAAAATGCGTGTTTAGGCATTATGGGATTAAGAAGGCGTAATTAGTTGGTCTTAAAATTATGTATGCATGTTAGTTATCTAGACTGAACAGAATACCCGCGCGATGAATGTAATCTCACAAGTTGTCACAAAAACGTCTGAATTCAAACACTTCACTCATCATGTTTCTGTTCAAAGTCTCCCACCCAACCAAGCCTGTATAAACTTCTGCCATCTCCATCCATATACACTGTAAATCCCCCCCATCCTCACATTATCCACACACACACACACACACACGATAAACAGTGCAAAAACAATGTCTCGCCTCAACCACGCCCACCGAGTCCTCTTACTGATATTTAAATTATCTCCATCTGATCTCCAATCATACCAGAAAGTCACCCAGGCTGACAGAAAGTCAGAGCAGACAAGACAAACTTACCAGACGAAAAAAGTCGAATTATCGTCACATCTACACCACACAGACAAAACCACAATGCCCTCTTACAACACCCCAGCCTACTACCCCACCTCACCCCCATCCCACGGCCTTCCCAGCGACGAATACAAGTACCTAAAACGACAACAAGAAAAATCCCATCTAGAATGGCACTTGGCTAAAAAACACATCCTGCCACCTCCTTCCTCTTCTTCTTTTCCTTCTTCTTCTTCCTCCTCCTACACCTCCACCCCCTCCTTCTCTTCTTCTTCTTCCTTGTCCTCATCCTCCTACCCGCCACCCCCCTTCCCCCCAACCCCCTACCAAATCCAGCGCCTCCCGCACGCCCACCGCGTGCAAATCTCAGAGGTAAAAAACGCAACGCGGGAAGCACTAGCTTCTGTGTTTGATTCCAGTAGTGACGATGATGTGTATGAGACGTGGCCGCGGAGCCGACGTGATGACAGTGCGTATCGCCGTATGAGTTCAAGGAGGGATGTCGATGAGTATTATGCTAGGAATCGAGGGAGGGAGAATAGGGGGAGTGGCGGGTCGATGCGGGTGGGGTATCATAATATGGGTAGGTATGGGGGTAGTAGTAGGTTTTCGGCAGATGAGGATGTTGGGGGACTGAGGCTTGGGAGTAAGTTTAGTTTTGATAGTTTGGATGGTGCTTAGTTGGGCCTTTGTTAGAGAAACTAAAGGATCATAGGATATTTGATATGAATATCAGGTTTCAGTCAGTAAAAAAAAGATTCAGGATCACTGTGAAATCGGAAAAAAAGTGATTTTGCAACATCGAGTTGACATTTCAGTTTATGTACGGGGTTGAATAGCCATTGTCCGCATCCAATGCGTAACAATGAACTATTCAGAGAAACGATAAATATTTACAGTCGAAGCTTCCTTGGGAGCAGGCCTCAAATCACTGGCCCATGGTGATGCGACCCAAAAACCTGTTCAATCTCCTCCTGAAGAATTGTTCACAGTGAACATTGCGGCAAGTACGCACATTCTTAGGCAAAGCCAAAGAACTTCATGTCGTCGGCACCCCGGATAGGGACAGTGTGTCCGATGTTGGCGGCAAGGATACCCTGAACGTTGGGGCCCCAGACGGTCTTGGTGAAAGCGCTCTGAGGGGTGTTCTGCTGAACGCTCTGGGGCTTGTCATAGTTGTAGCCAAAGACACCGGCCCACTGCTTCATCGTCTCGGGGTAGTTCTGGGGGCGGAGGGTGGTATCGATGTTGCCGTGGTAGATTTGCATCTTGGGGCGAGGGCCGGAGTAGCCAGGGTCCATGTCGGTCGCAATCTTGGCCCACGCAGCAGGTGTCTTGATGACCTTGCCCTGAGCACAGTCGCTGTTCCAGGCAGCAACGGCACCAGATGGGGACGCGAAGCAACCGGCGGGCACACCGTTGTAAACAATGGCAGCTTTGAAGAGCTCGGGGTAGGCTGCAGCCATAACATTCTGTGTTGACGTTAGTACTGTAACAGGGGTTTTAAGAAGCGCAAAGGGTAATGGCGTACCGTCATCATAGCACCACTGCTGGAGCCAGTAACAAAGACCTTGTTAGTGTCCACCTTGTACTGCTTAATAGCCCACTGGGCCATGTTGGCAATGGAGTTGGAGTCTCCACCGCCGTTATGGGTGAGTGTCTTCTTGCTGCTCACATCCCAGCATGATTGAGGCGAGCTTGGGTAGACGACGACGAAACCATACTGCTCAGACAGGGTCTTGTAGGGGCTACCGTTGTAGTATGCCTGGGCTGAACCACCGCAGTAATGGATGGCAACAATGAGACCTGGCGAGGCAGCAAGCTTCTTGGGAACATAGATGAAGAAGCCTGCCTTGGTAGGTGCGCTAAAACCGCTGGTAACCTGGGAGAGGGTACCAGGAGTGACAGCACGCTTACCGATAGTCGCGGCTGCGGCTACGGACAAAAGGCTGGAAACGATAGAGAGGAAACGCATGGTGTTGGATTGAAGAAGTGATGGGTATAGTTTGGTGATTCATAGGGTAGTGGAAGTAGTGCGGCTCTTATAGACATTGTTGTGAATAGGAAGGTACGTGCGCCAAGGGAAGCTTGTTTCGCATGCCCAGTATCGCTGTGAAACAGTCCAGCAATCAAGACGAGCGGAAATAGACACATCTAGCCATTCATTGGAGCGATTCTTCTCCATTTTTTCTCTGCCGCAAGGCATATTATATGAAGGGGTTTTTAGATGTGAAGGCACCATCCTTTATTAGACCGAAGCTTGTTTCAATTAAACTTAGCTCGGCAAAGATTATAAGCGCTTGGGTTTCGATTGCTACCGAACCCCTGACGTTTACCAGGTTTCTGACGGATCGGAGAAACTCCCAGATTAATCCGCCGGAAACAATGCAACTGCACTGTCGAAGCATTGCACTGATATGGTCGAAACAAAACTCGGGGTACATTGTAAATAGCGCGGAACCTCGTTTCCCCGACGAAGAGGCAAATCCTCAGGGACAAAAGGCAACACCAAAGGGTGTAAACGTGTTCAGGCACGCTTGGCTTGAACGCCGAGTCGGGCTTGTAGTCGTATCCGATAAGAAGTAGTCTCGGCATGATACCAAGGTGGCAGGTGTCGCTGTTTGGATAGTTGAAAGTAGGCATTGGAAAGGGTCTAGTTTCCCGGTCTTCAACGTCCAGCCCAAATACCATCTCCCCGCCCCAGCCCAGCGAATGTGAGACCGCCCATAACGCCACCGCCGCCCCCACCGCCTAGATTCTTTCCTTCATTTACTGGTCTTTTGGCGACTCTGCCTTGGGCTCTGACTGCGTGTATGACCTTGTCAAGCTGTGTCTCGACGACCACGCCACCGACAATCATTTCGCCCAGTGTGGCGTGCAGTGTCTCGAAATTAAAGATGAGGTCCAGTTCGCATACATTCTCAAAGAGGCCATCAAGTGCCTGTACGAAGACTTGAATAAGGTCAAGAAGGGCGAGGGGCGACTCAGTAGAAGTGGAAATGACGATAAAGTACAAGGTCGCGTAGTGGCGGTAGGTCACGAGCGAGGGCGTGTCGTTGTGCGGGGTGCTAGGAGTCGAGGATTTGGAGCTGCTGGCGAGGAGCGGAGGAAGGCTGGAGCGGGATTAGCTCAGGTTGTGGAGGGCAAAAAGGAGGCATGGAGAGCGGCTCACGGCAAGAAGTTGCATGCTGAATTAGGACGATTGGCGACGAGGGTGAAGATTTCGGAGATGAGGCGTTGCTGGACGCTGGTCTCCTACGCGTTGTTGGTTTAGCGGCGCACAAGCAGGCAGATGGTGGTGGAGGTGACGGTAAAGGTCACGTGCTCATACCAGCTGGGTGTAGAATTTTGTTAGCCGCGGCTGTCCCGCATTGTTGAAGACCAGGACGGCGTTGATCATGATGGCGACGAGCGACGGGTGGTGGGTGATGGGATGCGGTCGGCGGTGAGTCGTGGCAGTTGGTTGGTGAGAGTCCCCGCCTGCTGCAGATGCGGGGACGTTCGCACATAGTAGCACACCACATACGTAGGCGAGCAGGACGAGGAGGGGGTCCATGCTCCTGCCGCTTGCTCCATCACCACGAAGCATTGTACACTATACTGTACTATTACTGTTCTTATACTCGTCTTTCTTGTGCACAATCCAATTCACATCTCATCATGAGACCAGCAGCCACTCGCTTCGCCAGCTTGGTCGCTCGTCGTGCCCTGCGCTCGCCGCTTCGCGACCAATTGCCTGTTGGTCGCGTCATCGCCGGCAGAGCTCCAGCTACTACCAACACAACATGCTTCCGTCCCTTGCATGCATCCGCCAGCCTGCGGAGCATCATGCCGGACTCCGAAGACCCAAAGCCACCAGAGCTTCCCTCCCAAGAAACGCCAGTCAAAGCGACCGACATCTCAATGCAAGAGTTCCACGAGCGCGCAGACCATTACCTGGGCGAGCTGCAGCAGAGGCTTGAGGAAGCACAAGAGAACGACCCAGCCATTGAGGTGGATTACTCAGTATGTCGGCCTTATGCACATGCATCGGCATTGAATTGATTGCTAATTTGCTTTTGTCTATAAACAGTCTGGCGTCCTCGAAGTTACATCTCAGAGCAACACATTTGTCTTGAACAAGCAACCCCCAAACAAGCAAATCTGGCTCAGCTCCCCAATATCTGGACCAAAGCGTTTCGACTGGGTCGTGTCCCAAGAAGGTATGGGCGAAAAGGAAGGATGCGGTATTGGAGACTGGGTATATTTGCGAGACGGCACCTCGCTGACTGAGATTCTAAGGAAGGAGCTGGGTGTTGATGTCAGCGTTGATGACGAGGTTCCGCGCTGATGGAGCAGAAAATGGTCACTGACATTTGCTGTAGCACGCCGCTCAGGCCGCACATCCTGGGAATGGGTAGTCCATAGCCAAGTAGCGACAAGTCCAAAATTGTTATGCGCGCATGTTGTTCCAAACGCCGTGAAATGTAACACCACAATACCTGCAAGGACAAGGCCTGAAAAAAAGGTAAAAGTCTCCGCGGGTGATTGGTAGATCGAGAAGATGCAACTCTAGGCGGCAATGGCAACACTCTGCGGTGCGTCGTCGTTTTCCGGGGGAAGGTCGGACTGCGCAATGTCAGCAATGTCATGACTCACAAGGAACAAGCCCGGCACATACGGGGTCGAATATAATCCTAATCATCAGGCTGCAGCTGGGGCAACGCGCAATATCCTCGCCGTCTCGCATGTCGAAAATGGAAATCTCAAAACGGTCGCCACAGGGACATGGGTGGTGATAGATTTGCAGTGTCTCATCATAGAAACAGTCCTCGATTTCGATTTCGTCGTAGAGGTTCAACTCTTCGTCAGCCATGGCTTCTAGTGTGGGTGGAATAGTTTGTCGACAACGTGGTGGTGGCGCGGGGAGGGGGGCACTGGGGGGAATGGAAACTTGGGCTCGGACGCGCTAGGTCTTGACTGCAGCCGTCCATTCACACGCCTTGGACCTCCGAACCCCAACACGAACACGACACACATGTAACTACACACACCATACACCAAGACCGCAACCACCACCCGCTGTCTGCCGTCCGCCCGCACCGCCCGCGACTTTCACCCTATCATGGGCATGGGCGCTCGCCTGCCCCAATCCACCACCGCTCAGCACCATGGGCGATGTCGAGTCCGCGACAGTCAAGCTCGCTGAGCTGCTACGACATCCAGAGGACCTCGACAAGATCCCTGCCCTCAAGGCCGAATTCACCCGCAAGAAGGCAGCTGTCGATGGTCAACTGCGCCATGGCCTCAAGGAGCAGCTGGAGCTGACTCAATCGGGCATGAGTAGCATTACTGAGGGACAGCGGACCGTCAACCTGATCAAGGAGGAGATGATGAAGATTGACAAGCTGTGTGCAGAGGCCCAGAACATGATCCAGGACTTTCCCCACATCAACCTGGTAGCCCAGACACACAAGAACTTTGAGTCGGTCGAGAAGATGCGAACCGATATCGAGAGCTTCGCACAGCGCCTGGAGAACCTCGAGATGCTGTTGGAAGAAGATGCCCAAGATCCTGCCAACCAACCCAACCTACTGCAGGTACACTACGGCTTGACGCAGCTGCGCGACATCCGTGACGAGGCTATAGGGCAGATCAAGAACAGTGACAGCTCCACGGAGCTCATCGACAACCTCACCCTTGAAAGCGGTGTCACAGTACAAGATCTCTTTACGCGATTGGACGACGTCGTCGAGTGGTTTGACAGGCATGTTGGCGAGGCTTGCATAAACTTGATTGAGCTGGTCCAGGCTGGCAACGATGGCATGGTAGTGCGCCTGGCTGTCGTCGTTGAGGAGGAGGAGAAGACGGACAAGAAGATCAAGGCTTTGCAGGATGCTCAGAGAGAATTTGGAGACCTTGCTTCGCGCTTCAAATCCATTGCTCAAGGTCCCAAGGAGCTCCGTGGATACAAAGAGAAGTTCATCACGTCGATTGAATATGTTTGCAAGGCACAAATGGACGAAGTGAGACAAAAGTTCATGGAGGACCCCGAGAAGATTGAAAAGTACTTCAAGTGGTACTTCAACAACCTCAACACCGTGAAGCTAGGCATGGTTAACCTGATGCCCAAGAAGTGGAAGATTTTTGAGACATATACCAACATTTACCACACCCAGATGCACGACTTCCTGATGAGTTTCGCTGATGACGAGGCCTTGGGACCACAGTACCTGCTTGGTGTTATCAACTGGGTGGACAAGTACTACACCAAAATGCAGAAGCTCGGTTTCTCGGAAGAGCAGCTGCAACCGCACGTTATTGATAACCGTAGTGCCGAACTGATTCGCACATATCGCTCAGTCATCATCCAGGCAGTGGACCAATATATGGAGCGCATCAACAGCCAAGATAGGAAAAGCTTCCTGGATCAGGACAGATCTGCATATGAGATCAATCCCGATGGCATTTACCAGACGAGATCGCTGGGAGATGTTTGGACGCTGTTCAGCCAAAACATTGGCGTCGCAGCGAGCAGTCAGCGTCCTGACGTGGCCGACGGTGTGGTAGACGCCATGTTCCGCGCTTTGATTTCACGCCAGCGCATATGGACTCAGCTCATAGACGAAGAGAAGGCCAAATATGTCGGTGCCAATCCTACGCTTGATGGGGATGGAGTGCCCGTCTTCCAAGAATGGCTCGTTGCACTCGCAAACGACCAAATTATATGCATTGATGACGACCTAGACGGCAGTGGCCGTGCTTCATTCTTGAGCGTCTTTGAGCGCGAAGTAACGCCCATTGTTTCGCAAGATTACATGATTGACAAGTTGTCCAAGAATATTGACGAAGTCAAGAACGGGTACATTGACATTTCGTCGCACTGTATACAAACCTTTTGCGAGCTAATCTTCCTGACGGACTTCAAGCCCATCTTTACCAAATTCTTTACGCCGGAGTGGTATTCGAGAACAGACATGGCATCCATCATCTTGACCTTCAGAGACTATCTCGCTGAATTCGAGGGACAGCTTCACCGCTCGCTGCGTGACCTGATTATCGATTCCCTTGCCGATGAGCTGCTCGTACAGTATCTGGGAGCCGTACGCAACAAGGGTGCAAAGTTCAAGAGAACGGACCAATTCGGAGCCAAGATGAAAGACGATCTCCTCACTGCGTTTGAGTTTTTCAGGTCGTACGGAGAGCAGGGCGCAGACATCATGCAGCGATGGCGTGCTGTGCAAGAATTTCTCAACTTGCTTGAATGCGACAAGTCCCAGGTTCAGTTTGTTTATGTGCAGTTCAAGTCTGCCTACCGGGATGTCAGTATTAGTTGGGTCGAAGCTGTGTTGAGGACCAGAGATGATTTCGATAGGGGCATGTTGAATGCAGTCAAAGCAAAGGCTGCAGAGCCTATTGCGGAAGATGCACCTCCTGACCCGATCATGGGAAGAGTGAAGTGAGGCGGAGTCGGCTGTGGGATTCAGGGCGACCTTTGGCGTTGCAGGTGTACTTAGACACTCGCATGAAGTGGGTCGGCGCAACGGCGACATGGCTGAGGATGCTATTAGTAGAGCAATACCCCAGGACTATAACCACGCCAAGTTTAGCGAATACAAATATTTTTCTACATTGCGCAAAATTTTTGACCTGCTGCCTCTCCGGCAAACTCCTGACTATCTCACGGGAATTTGCTGCACTACCGCTCATTGCCGGACATGACGTCGGCAGTCGGCTGCTTGGGTGTTGTCTTATACTGTGACAGTGTACGCAATCGAACGGTACCTTCATATCTCTCCAGAATGCGTTAGAACGAATCCGGCTAGCGCCAGGGCCCCACCAACGTCTCAGATGGCGGCCAAGAAGCGCGTGATAATCTCGTGCCGCTCCTATCAAGATGAGGGGTTAATCTATCCACAAGCGGCTGTCTTGGTTGCTGGTTATGATTGCACCATGTTTTGAAACACTGCTCGTGTTTAACAAGGGCCAATACTACCTATGCACTGCACATGGCATTGTGTAACTTCGAAACTGATGGCAAGAAGAACGCCCCAAAGCACGCATGACTACAAGCATAGATGGAGCAATGCGCATTTCACTCCACCATAGTCCCACCGCTGAGAAAATACACCATCCAACCATTGCTGCTGTCGCTCATGGATCGTCGTCCTAATCTCCGTTATCACCCCAGCTTTCGACCCTTTGACCCTGCGCTCCGTGGCTCGTGCAATGAGACTCTATCCAATCCATACCCCGACACGGAGGAAATGAACCGGCATAGTCGATCCCAAGCAAGGCTGGTGCGCCCCATATACATCAATCCACTGGTCTCCTTCATCTACTGTTAATATGCGGCATGTATAAGAGCGCCTCTACGCCTCGCCTATAGATACCTTTGCTTCTTCTTACCATCCAAACATCCACATAATCAATAGTATTCACTACTGTTAGTCACTCTTTTGAAACAACTACCCACGTTCTTTACAGCAACGCATCTCTCTCACGTTCAACTACTCTTTTTCGTTCTATACCCATTTCTTCTACAACCAAGAACAAGAACAATAAGCAAAATGCGTTTCACCATCATCGCCGCTTCTCTCGTCGCAGCTGTTGCTGCTCAGTACCCGGCTGCTAGCGAGACTTGCGCCGCTCCGGTCACCGTCACTGTCACCAAGTAAGTCTCATATCATACCAACAGCACTTCAAAAACACTTGCTAATCACCTTCCAGGACCCTGGGCCACACTCCTGTTGCTCCCTCCAGTGGCTCTGCCTACTACCCAACCACTGTTGCTGTCTACCCCACCAGCACTCCCCTGGTTCCCGAGGCTTCCACCGTCATCAGCGGTGCTCCTCCTGCCGTCTCTGGTACCGCTGCTCCTACCGGCACTGGCGCTCCCATCCCTGAGTTCACTGGTGCTGCTTCCAGCATCAAGGTCGGCAGCGCTCTTGCTGGTCTCGGTGCCGTCGCCGCTCTTCTGTTGTAAACGTGCAAGTGAAGGACTCCTTTTGGGAACATACTAGGGCAGAGCAGCTGTATATACCCTGACTTACAATTCTTTTTACCCCTCTTTTCAATCACACTTTGGGCTTCGTTTACGGACGCCCTTTTTCTCACGTCTTGTTCTGTCAGATGTTGTCTGCAAGGTTCTCAATGGTCGTCATGAACGATGAACTAGATTGACTTGTTCATAGCGTTAATGTGTATCCATTCCATCTACTTTGCTGCCTTCATGATTTCGTCGTCAAGAATCTTTGTGCCGGAGCTTTGCCCGTGATCAGGTACTCGACGATTATGTCGCCCGCTTCTCCGCCCAGTGGTAAGCTTCCGTGCCCGTCACCCTGGCGGACTACCAACACTGAGTTTTTAATCTCCTCCAACATACCCACCGCCCATGGAATTCCTGTAGAAGCGTCTCCCGTGCTCGTCACCATGAGCACAGTGGTATTCGACTTGACATCTAATTTCTGAGGTGGATTCTTCACTGGAACAGGCCATCCGATACACGCGTGTTGCGCAGCCCATCTGTGATTTGCGCCGCGGTTAAGATCAAAATACGCATTAGCCATTTCCATCTTGGCCTTGACTTCTGCAAGCGAATCCGAGCGATCCCAGTCCAGGCATTGAATCGCGAGCCGGGAAAAGACCTCGGGGCTTGCAGATGATGTTGACAGGGCAGTTGCATCGCCGCGCGAAGCATTGAACAGTGCCGACGCGAGAAGCTCCCAGGACGCACCCAGGCCTATTCCTGCCCCAGGGAAGTTCAGGTGGCCTTGCGCATTGAAGAGAATGTCCTCGTCGCTTACAGCTGCTCGGCAAGTGATGCCGTCGCAGGATGGTGCGGGTATCGGTGTTTCCTTTGCGTTGGCAAGTAGATCTAGCCACAGTGCTTTCACGTCCTGCCCGCGAAGCGGCGAGTTTTCACCAGTAGCTGCCCACGCGAAGAAGTGTTGTAGGACAAGCTCGTAAGACGACGCGCCGATGAAGACATCTGCCGCTTCAGATTGCGAGTGCTGTGATATGGCATCAAGGACAAGAGTGCGGACGTTGTCGGGAAACAAACTGATGTACTGTGCAGCCAGTTGAGATCCATAGGACAATCCAACAAAATTTATCGGCTCGTTGCCCAGTGCTATGCGAACAGCTTCATGGTCTTTTGCTGCGCTGATGGTATCGACGTGTTCAAGCAGTGGTCCCGTCAACTCACGGCATGATTCTCCCAACCTCTTGTTTTTGTTGGCAAGTGCAGCATACTCCTCTTCTGTCTGAGGAAATAGCGATACAACTTCTGCGTAAATTGCTGGGTCGCACTTTATCTGATGGCTCATACCAGTACCGCGTGGATCCAACCCGATGATATCAAATGCAGGCCGAAGTTGGGGGGTCTGGCCTGGGAATGCGCTTATCGCTATTAATGATACTAGCGATGATGCTGGTGAACCGGGGCCTCCTGGGTTGATGAATACGGAACCAATCTTGGATGTTGTATTTGAAGGCGCTGCGGGTAGCCTGACGAGCCCAAGATCAAAGTGTTCGCCATAGGGCGTGTCCCAATCAATGGGGACCGAGAATGTTGCGCATTCTAGGCTTGGGGGCAAGCCAAACTGTGGTAGGCATGTATTCCATGATATAGAAGAAGATGTACTGTTTAGTGGTGGGAAAGTGTATGCATTCATGGCGAGCTGGTATGATATCAAGAAATCGCGTGACAAATTAACGTATGTTAGTACGCTTGTTCCAGGACCAGGTTCAAGAGGCGGGATGAAAGCTAAAAGTTGCTGGGAAGAGGAACTTGAGTGCCTTTTACCCAGCGGACCTGCGTATCTACCCTACAAGGTGCAATTATTGGTGCCTTGAAATGTAAGCGCTACATCTCGGTAACGGGAGAGCGGCATCCAACTCCACGTAAAACCTACCCTAATTCGCTTAGTATATACAGTAGTGCTGATTTACGCTGTTCATTGCCAAGTAAGGCGTTTACAGATGCCGGATTAGGTGCGTGGTATGATCCTTCGGAGGGTACGTACAACACAATACTACGCCTGAAACGTTACTGGATTGTATTGAGAGGAGCAGGAAAAACTTTGGTCGTCCTGTTGAATGTCGTGGTCCCATGACTTGAGCCGGCCGAAGAGTCCCCGCATTGCACGCTGTGTACATGCTATAGTACCCATGCTTTATGCTATACGTTTTATATGTAGTAAGTGATTGGTGGAGTGCCACGTGCTGCGGCGATAAGGTTATGACGCAATCATTCGTCCGAAGATCTGTGTAACATCTGAGACGCGCTGAACATTAATTCTTTGTAAACCAATACTGCCCATGTGAAACACTCTTCAAGGAACGACTGAAGTCAAGGGTTTTTGAGTTATTTTAAGTTCGAAGGTCCATACTCGAAACGTCTATATCGGGAGGTGAGTCCAGATGGTGGCAACAATGGCTGAAAGTCGGCTGCATGCACCAAGCGTTGTAAACACTGTTGTGTGCAACAAATCGCCCAATACTACTCCAATAGCACGTATCCTGCACTGAGTTACCGCTGGCATCTAATAAGAACGCTGTGGTAGTTTCCGTCATAAAACATCACATAGAGCCTGATGACGTCGACAAGCGACAAAACTCATGGGCCAGAGCTGACAGAGGCGGTCCTTATCCTTCAGACTATCGTACGAAAATTCATCAAGGATGTAGAAAGCAAGCGTCAAAATGTCTTCCAGAATATACCACATGACCTAGCACTGAGTGGTGAATTGGCAATAGTCAGTAGCCTTTCAGCTGCTGATGAGGAGACCAAAACCCATTTGGAGAGCCTTTTCGAAGAGACTCTAAGATTAGAAAGACAGCTTCGTGCGATAGGTAAATGGCATCCACCACCAACATCCTGGGATGCGCCATTGCCGACCGCTCTCGATTTTGAAGACCTTTCGAGTACAATTCGCATTCTTCGCAACATGATCGGTTCCACGGCTTCCGCCAACCAGCGCACCCCCCAACAAACGTTGTCAGCCTACTCCTGGACTTGGGATCCCGCATGGCACGAGTTTTACACATTCCTACCTACTCAAAACGCGTATATCTACCTGTCCCAATGGAAACTGAACGAAGCAAGAGGCGTCTGGGAACATGTAAGCATGGCTGGAACAAACTTGATGCCAAATGACGCTGCAGAAAGGCTGGGTGCTTGGGAAGACTGGAGGTGGGATGCGATCGCCGGACAATGGTATCTCGATATGGGATCAGAGTCCGGCGAGAAGATTCAGACATTTGCAAGTCCGTGGCAAATACAAGAAGATGGCGAGTGGGTATACGTCGGAACGATTGGACGCATCGAGTGAAAGCGTGGCAGCTAATCTCTTGCGCAGGCATAATGCCTGAGTAATTCTCATGCAATCTGGAATCACCTTTGGATACCTAAATAAACTGAATAGTACCTTGTGAAAAAACAATGTCCTAGAACTTTCCTTGATAACCATGTGCTGTAACAGAGGTTCCGAGCCAGCCTTCAACCCTACCAACTATAAACTTCAAATATCTCCCTCTGACGCATCTTTCTGATGCAAGAAACATTTGAATCTGGCGCGCGTTGTTTTTGGAAGCATGCCACGACTGAAACCAAAGGTGGGCCAGGCCCGCAGAAACACGTTTCCGATCGTTGCTCGTATTCCACATGGACATAGTGCGTATGGAACCTGCGTTGCACCAATTAGCAGCACCGAGGCAGAAGATCACGTGTTATCGCAATCATTCACTAGTCACCATGACTACTTCAACTACCAATCCGAAGTTGATGTACCCAATAAACCCCATCTTAAACGCCCACACATTCCCACCCCGCTCCAGCTCCAACCCGATGACAACGCACCTCTGTCAGCCGGCCCTTCAGCCTACAAATACATGCCGCTGGCCTTGCGCACCCCGGACCTCGAGTCCTTCCGCTATGACCACGGCATAGAATTCAAGAGGCACCTCTCGATCAGAGAGACGGTCTTAAAAGCCCAGTGGCATCAGATCTTCGACGAAGACGCCCTAATAGTAAGGACAAAGCGCAAGAGTATACAATCTCTTAGAAAATTAAAGAACATTGTTCGTAGTAAGTTTGCCTGGGGGAAGGAATTTTGGAATGCATTTCGCTCCAGGTTGAAAAGGGAGTCCAAAGTCTCGCAGGTTGAGCGTTGTGAAGTTTGAGTTAATCAACATTTCTTATTTTTCCTTTTCTTCTCTTTTACGTAACGCGTATCTTTTGATTTCTCAAGACTGCAGTGTGACTTCTCGTGTTAGCTGCGGCGTTTTTTGGACGGTAAAATTGGATCAGAATTCACTTTGTATGTTTCAGTTCGATCAGGCAACGTTCAGAGGTGATACCGAAAACATTTGGACTCAATGTGGTCTAGGTGTTTATTTTACAGAGTAGCTTAGTCGAAGGAGGCCTTGGGAGAAGCGGCTTGAGTACCGGAGACAGGATACAAGGCCATGGCTAGGAAGAGGTCATGACAGCAACTGTGGCGTGCGAGAGTCTCATGGTGGCGGTGATAGCGACAGGTGGTGACAAGAGTTTGTTGTTCATGTAGTAATCGGCGTGGGCGGAGCAGGGCGGGACCATAGTGGTGCACGAAGGGAGTGTATGGGCACCACTGCTTGTGAAACCAATGGAAATCGGTACGCTACGTTGAGATTGCCATAAGAATTCTAAACCTTGTTCTTTGCAGGGCATTAGAGCAATCTGTTAGGCACGCTTTGCACTTTCCGGCGTTGCTTGACGGTGATAATGAACTTTACGTACATTCAGGCACTATCGTGTGCTTCAGGGATCTCGCGACACGAGAGACCAAAACTATGAAACTCTGCATAGGGGTACTCGGTTTGCAGTTTTCAATAATGCTTCTCTGAACCTTGTTTGTTGTGCAGCGTAGGCACGGAGCGGATGGGATCAGGCTCAGCAACCGAGCTTGAGGCAGGGCGCAAGGTAAGTAAGCCGTCCAGCTCAAGAAACCGACTCAACGTTCCGCTTGCTTTGTCTTCACAAAATTGAGCTAACCAGCGTGAGTCCTAGGCTTTCCCCAAATTCTATATTTACTCTATATCTTCTGCATTGGCCACGTGAGCTCGTTGCTATCCAGTTCAGATCTTTTGTCCGATCTTTTGGACTTCATTGACTTGAAGCCGGCACTCATGAGTGGCGCAGAACATTTCAAGGCATTTTCAATAGTCACCTTACTGCAAAGTATGTAAGAGCTGCAACGGTCTCAATAACTCTACGAATAATCAGTTAAACCCGCTCTATGATCGTGGTACCTGTTTCGTGAATAATTATTTACATTATCAAGGGAGTACATCCTGCTCGACGATCGCCAAAGTTGTTCGGTCAAAACATAGCCATCAAGTTTTCACACGTATCTTATTTGCCGTGAACTCGCCTTCAATATGCATCAACGGCTTCTTCGTGCGGCTACAACGTCGTCTTGCGGGTTGATTACTCGATCAGTACGAATCGCAGCTTTTGCCGACCATGGCACCATCTGCAAACATCCACCAAATGGCAGATTCACGCGCAAGGTGCTGAATATCTGCCGACAGGACTGCCCGAATGGACGAGTGCGCAATAAGAAGTCCGATCGGCCATCGCTAAGATATGCTCAAAGTACCCTGATGAGTACTGGATGGAAAGAGATAACAACCAGCTGTTCCCGTGGGAAATCTACAACGATCTAGCATCAGACGGCTGGCTTGGCATTTGTCTTCCAGAAGAGTACGGAGGATCAGGCCTTGGCATCTCGGAAGCGGCCATCATGCTGCAGACTATAGCTGAATGGCGCCTCGTCTGTCCATATGAACATTTTCGGACTGGAGCCAGTCGCGAAGTTCGGCACGGTAGAGCAGAAAAAACGATGGCTAGTACCACTCATTCAAGGCAAAGAGCGAGCGTGCTTTCGTGTCACAGAGCCTAATACAGGACTGAATAATTTACAGCTGCAGTCTACCGCAAAGAAGAACGACGATCATTACATCTTGGAAGGCTCAAAAATCTGGATTTCTACAGCTCAAGTTGCGGAAAAGATTTTGATACTCGTACGCAGAACACCACTTGAAGAATGTTCAAAACCTAGCCAAGGTCTCTCCCTGTTCTACACTGATCTCGATCGGAATGCAGTAGAAGTTACGAAGATTCCAAAAATGGGGCGCAATGCGGTCGATAGCAATACTCTTTTCTTCGAAGACTGGGAAGTTCCAGCCGAGGATCTAATTGGACAGGAAGGCGATGGTTTCAAGATGATAATGCATGGACTGAGTGCCGAGCGGGTGCTAGTAGGCGCGGAAGTATTAGGCATTGGATTCGCTGCTATTCGTCGGGCGTCAAACTATGCAAAAGATCGTGTGGTTTTTGGTAATCCCATTGGTAAATACCAGGGAATTCAACGCCCACTCGCAGAATGCTGGATGAATCTGGAAGCTGCAAGACTAATGCTCTATCTTGCAGGACGCTTGTACGACCAAGGCTACGAAAGTGGCGAACAAGCTAATTCTGGAAAATTCTTAGCTTCAGAGGCTGCTTTCAAAGCTGCTGAACGAGCAGTATTGTCTCACGGCGGCATGGGCTACGCAAAGGAGTATCACGTCGAACGTTATCTGAGGGAAGCCACATTATCGAGGATCGCTCCGATCAGTGGTGAAATGATTAGGAATTATATCAGTCAGCGAGTATTGGGGCTACCTAGAAGTTATTGATTGTTTCTGGCGGAGCACCGCTTTTCTTGGATTCAGAGGAGACTAGCAATGGATCATTAGTAATATTGTCAAGTATGGACGGATAAAGTCCTTGTAGCAAAGCATTTGCACCAGATGCTCGTTAGAATTCTTTGATATAACAAAGCAAATGGGAATATAAGATTAGATCGAGTTGTTCGTGTCTTTTTACTGCCCTCGAACGTAAAATTGAAGTCCCATGTGCGGGGTTGGTAGAGAACATCTGTGATCGGTCGGTACGATTCCTCACAAGCGCACACGGTTTTCCACATCTTGACATATACCGAGGTAATTCAATATACTATTCTCATGATCTCATCATACCACAGCCCTTAGGTTTGATCGTTTCCGAGGTCCGAATGCAAGTATGGCCCTCCAAAATCATATTTTGGTGAACCACAACGCGATTTTCATGCAGTTTAGCCCAAGTATCTTCCCTTTACAATGTTGCCCACGATATACAACTCCAAGAGGAAAGTAACTGGATTAACTAAAGTATTGGCAGAATGGACCAGTGGTAGTTCCCAACATCGGTGTTTTGCTCGCACAACTTCCACTCGGTATCCAAATACTACAGACAACGCTGGTGCACTTCAAGGTCTGAAGGTTCTGGATCTCTCAAGAGTACTTGCGGTGCGTTTTAATAATGGCTAATGAGGCCGTCGCATTAAGCTAATTGTTGTCATTAGGCCCCGTTTTGTACGCAAATCCTAGCAGACTACGGCGCGGAGGTGATTAAGGTCGAAACAATTGGTAAAGGGGTAAGACTATTATCTAATACATGCGTGGATTTCGATTTCAGCCTTGCAAAGAATGACCGAATTGGGTAGGATGACACCAGGCATTGGACCGTGAAGGGCGAAGGGCCAACGTGGCAATCGGCTGCTCAAACCATGTCGAACTACTTTACATCGGTAAATCGCAATAAAAAGCCAATGACTCTCAATCTTAAGAATCATAAAGGGAAGAAAATTCTTTTCGAGCTCGCAAAACAAACAGATGTACTGTGAGTGACTCTGATCCATGGCAGCGACATATGATAACTGCTTGGGATATCGTATGGCGTTCGACTAATTGAGGACCCATATAGTGGGGAAAACTTCAAACCGGGAACTATGGAGTGTTTAGGTCTTGTGTATGACAAATTGAAAGCTGTGAACCCTCGACTCATATATGCAAGCATTTCAGGTGAATATTTCTTCTCACATGTCATCTTCAGGACTAAAGCAACATCTGTGAGACCTGACACGAGACGTTAGGATATGTAAATTCTGGTCCATTTGCACATAGAGGAGGATACGATCCTATAGCTGGCGCAGAAGCTGGTCTTCTGTACGTTACGGGCGAGCACAACGGACCGCCAGTACGACCTGGAATTGGCATGGTTGACATGTCCACCGGACTTTAGTATTTGCATGGCGCTATTCTCGCCGCATTGCATGCTCGTAAAAAGAGAGGCGAAGGCCAGAGAGTCGATGCGTCCCTGTTTGAGACGCAAATTAGCTTGCTCACCAATGTCGGCCTTGCCTGGTTGAATCTTGGCATCGAAGCACAACGATGGGGCTGCGCTCATCCCAGTATTGTTCCTTACGATGCCTTCAAAACCAAAGACCAATACCTGGTGTGTGGCGCAACAAACGATGCGCAATTCGTTAGCCTATGCCATCTTTTGGACCTTGAAGCGCTTATCAAGGACGAGCGTTTTGCGACAAACCCAAAGCGAGTCGAAAATCGCCAACTGCTCACGCCAATGTTCAATACCGCCTTTCAGACGAAGACGACGAGTGAATGGACGAAGCTTTTCCAGGATAAATCACTGCCTTTTGCTCCAATCAACAACATGGAGAGTACGTTTGTGCATCCTCAAGCTGCGGCACGAGACATGATTGCTGAGATGGAAACGGAGGCCGTGAAAACTGGTCGCATTAAGGTTATTGGGCCAGCAGTGAAGTTCAGCCAGACGGCCGCCAGTTTGAGAACTCCACCTCCAGTACTTGACGAGATAGAAAAACTTAGAGAGGCTGGAGTCGTGTCGAGAAGGACTATGCTTTTTCATTTTTTCGTAACTGAACATACTAGTAGAAGCAGTCTTACAAACACAAGTCTGATTTAAAGCTTGAAAACTATGATGAAGTAATCAGAAAGAGAATCAAAACCCTTCCATTCCCAGACTCATGTCCTTGAGATTGGTCAAGAGATATCTACCTTGAACCATCGCCTGGATTGCCGTATATTGGATATTTGAATGGGCTTGACCCATTCCAGAACTTCTGCCAGTCTATATCCTTATTCTTGAGACGAAATTGCTCCATTCCGTGTTGTCCTTCTCCACCATCAGCCACCATACAATGGAATGCTTTTTTGACGAGGGAAGTGTGCGACTCAGTCTCCGGTGCGACCCACGCATATCTTGTCAGCTTTTTGTTGACCGCTGCTGACCGGGGCACACACTTTGCAAGCTGGTTCAGATACTTATTGAGTGCGTCGTCCGAAGTCTCGTTTTCTGCGGTGACAGTATGGATTGCGCCTACGCGCCAGAGCTCCTCCGGCTTGATTTCCCTACCCGACAGCATTCCTTCCCGCGCCACTCAGGCTCCCCATTCATGTACGATGAACTTGGAGATAACAGCTGGACTGACCCCAATTTTTACTTCACTCAACGTCCACCTGACTTTCGGGGAAACGATGCGCACATCACATGCGAAAGTTAAGCCAACACCACCTCCAAAACACGGGCCGTCAACTAATGCGATGGTGGTTTGTGGTACATGATCAATAGCCTCAAAGAAAGCAGCCACTTCTCCGTAGTAATTTGATTCCCCTGTCATATCTGTTGTGTTGGTGCCTCCACTCAGATCCATACCTGTGCAAAAATACTTACCCTCCGACTCAAGTGCAACATGGTATACTGTCGGATCTTTGTGCAGGTTCTTGAGGAATTTCTTTAGGCTTGTGAGCATGGTGCTTGTCATCGCGTTGCCATTTTTGGGGCGAGTTAGGGTGATCTTCATCGCTGTTCCTGCACGAGGAATCCTGTACTCTCTTGTATCCTCCACCACCTGCCACGATCTTGGCACGCTCGACTCTGTAGGAGAATGTTTTCGTGGCGGAGAGCGTTGAGTCTGCGTCCTCTTAGGAGCGATTGCTGCACCAGCTCTGCTTCCATACGGAATGCCGAGGCGTTTGGAAATCCACTGCCCAACATCGACCAATTTTTCAAGATCCACTCCAGCCTTCACACCGGCTTTTTCGAAGGTGTAAATAAGGTCCTCCGTAACAACGTTGCCTCGAGCTCCAGGAGCGTAGGGACAACCACCCAAGCCAGCAACACTGCTGTCAAAGGTCCGAATGCCCATCTCATAGGATTTGTACGAATTCGCTACAGCCTGTCCATATGTGTCATGAAAATGCCCAGCAAGTCTATGTGCAGGAACCTCCTGGAGAAGGACTTCAAGCAAACTTTGCGTGTCCTTAGGCGTTCCAACACCAAGCATATCTCCCAGTCCGACTTCGTAGCATCCCATTTCAAGAAATTGTTGCACTACTTCCAGGACATCTTTACGGGCCGTAGGCCCCGAGAATGGGTCCGGGAAAACACAGGAAATTGCGCTGTCATACTGTCATTGCTAAATGCATGATCGATCTCCGTTCTTCAATAAGGGTTTAAGGAGTATGTGTATGTGCTTACCTTCTGACTTTGATACCAGAGGCAAGTGCTTCCTTGATTACAACTCTGGCCTGAGAGACAGCCTCGTCTACCGTACAATTTTGATTTGCTCTGCTGAAGGCTTTGGTGACGGATGCAAAAACCACAATCTCATCGGCGCCGGCAGTCCTTCATTTTCCAAGCCTTTCATGTTTGGCGCGAGAACTGGAAAACGGAGGTAGGGTTCCGACAACTTTCTCGACTTCGCAAATTGTAGCGCGTCTTGAAGTACGGCCCGTCCATCTGCGAGCTGAGGCACTCATTTTGGCGAAACGAACGATGTTGCCTCGATTTCCTGCAACCCAGTTTCTGCGAGACTCTGGATCAACTCGGTCTTGACTTCCTGGGGTACCAACTGTTTGATGTTCTGGAGGCCATCCCGTGGTCCAACCTCCATGATCCGAACATGACGGTCGCGGGCAATGTTACTCCGCAACCGATGGTGGTTTGTCGGTAAACGCCTTATCTCCGGTCTCTTTAGGTTATGGTATCCAATCCTAGTTCCACCCATTGATAGCGTCAAGTCGCGACCCACTGATAACCGCAGATTCTGGTAGCTCATCGTAACGGAGGCTCGTCATCTACGATTGCACCGCTTATTGCGATTGAACAAAGACTATAGCTCATTTCCTTTCCGTTTGTATGATGAGAATACTATAAGGGTTCCCATGTTGGTTTAAATGCTGTAAAGCATGACGTTGTGGTTGGCATTGCAAGAACTGCCGAGGAACCAAAGCTGCGTACTACAAACACCGAGTAGCCTCGGCAACTGCAGCGGGACTGATTTGTTTCCATGCAGATGAGCTATAAATTGTGACTAAATACGGGGAAAATAAGCTGAGTTATACAAAGGTCGTAGCTGGCACGCCATTCGCTTCCCGGAAGTTCCGAAGTTGAGACTAACTTTCAATATGGTGTGTGACAATGTCACAAAGGGATGTGATTCTATTGGCTTGGCTGAACGATAACTTTGATCGGATAAATAGTGCCTGCGCTATTCAACGTCTTTGATAATTGTAATCAGCTGAGTTTTCTTGCAGGATATTGGTCTTCCATTTTCACAGCTCCAACAATTACCACATGATGTGCTACACAGTCTGACTTTAGTCATGTTGATCGTGTAAAAGGTGATCTGAAGCGGCTAAAAGATGAGGATTGGCTGATCCAAAATACCGCTCGAGAATGCCAGTCCCTCAGGACTGGGTACAGAAAGGTTGTGATGGAGGGTTGTATGTTAGCAAGTTATGTGTTCCACTGGTTCTGAGGAACAAAACGCGATTGAAATGGAGTTCAATCGTCCTAATTGATGACCCAAAAATGTCCTTGGTCGGTTCGCTGATCTCTTCAAGTCATATGATGTATACTGTGGTGTAGAATGCTGGACGTCATATCTTTCAGACCATATATCTATTTACCAAATAGCTATCGTAGATGGAAAAATTCAATCAGCTCTTACCCCCAAAAATATTGTTGCCAGTTGCCACCTATCAGTACCTTCACTACGCACCGATTGCGAACCGAAAGTCTATTCGATATCTTATTTTCATCCTACGACGTTTTATCGTGGCCACGATACTGTATACCGCGGAATGAAAGGTATAGAAAGAAGGGATAAAGGTCGATGTAATTAAGCTCCTTGACTTGGCCCCATCTAGGTTTACCATCCACGATGAGTTGATGAAGTAGATGATACAACATCACCATTATGGGAATTACTTAACCATGGACTGAGAAATAAAGCCAATAGATATTATTCCATAATTCGACATTATCATAGCCAAGTTCTTGAGCTTGGTTCATAATGTGTTCTAATGAGTTCATATTATCTAGAATTTCGGTAATCGTTACCAAGGAAAGGGTAGAAGAACACATTTTATTTTTCATATACAATACCGTGCTTCGGTACCGGTATGCTCGTCTCCGCTGAAATTTTGAGCGCATCTCACTACAATTTGGCTGAAGGTTGAGATGCAGCGTGTAATACGTCATCCTTGGAGAATTGATAATAGTAATCAAGACACTTGGAATTTGCAATGGCGCGAGATGGTGTAATGGAGTTTCCAGAAACGATCTGCTTCACTGGGAGTTCGACCTTTTTTCCGTTGAATGTCACCTATGGGACGGGTAAGCTCGCTTTGAAATTTTGCTCTATCCAATGCACTTACTGGTATCTCTGGTGTTTCAAATACAAACTGTGGGACATGCCGTGGACTCAGTTGTCTGCGGATCGCGCTCTTGATCTCATCCACCAGCTTATTGGTAAAGATATGTCCAGGTCTCAGTAGCAAGAATAAAACAACCTTTTCGTCCGTGTCCTGAACGCGCTTTTGTCCAACGCAAACGCAGTCGGCAATTTGATCAGCAAAACTGGCCTCGATGACTCCGTATATCTCTGCACTACCAAAGCGGATGCCACTTGGGTTAAGAACACCATCCGCTCTACCGAGAAAGAAGATCTGCTTCGTGGTTGGGTGGACCATTACGAAATCGCCATGTGTCCATACATTGTCGAATTGACTGAAGTAGCTCTCGAAGTAGCGACGAGGTCCACCATTACCCCAAAAGTTTACCGGCATACTGGGAAAAGTAGCCGTACACACAAGCTCACCAGCCTGTCCAATCGGGAGAGAATTTCCCTTTTGTATACTGCCATCCGTATTTTGCCCAGCTTCAAACACCTCCACAACTAGACCTAGAGCTTTGCTTTGACACCCCCCTACATACAAGGGTAGGAGAGGATTTCCCGCAGTGAATGCGCCCGCCAAGTCTGTTCTTCCGGAGGAGTTGTCTAGATGAATTGTGCTCGGAAAGGCTTCATCATACACCCATTCGAACAGGGAATCGGACAGTACCATACCTGTACTCGAAAGAGTCTGTAAGCGGCTCAGATCGGCAACCTTTCGTGGTGAGATGTTGTTCTCGCGCAATGTTTGCAAGAATCGGGGGCTTATGCCTAAATGTGTGACTCCAGTACTGCTTGCCAAGCGGATGAGATTGGCTGGATCGGGCACGAAGGGGCTACCATCATACATGACTATCCTAGCCCCAAGGACAAGGCTTAATACTGAAACAAGATACATTATCCATCCAGTGGTGGTATACTGGAGATGGACGGAAGTGTGGTCAATACTTCGATGAAGTCGGCTCTCCTTGCATCCATTTAGAAGAACGCCACCAATGCAGTGGACGATGCATTTCGGCTTTCCAGTTGTTCCAGACGAATATACAATTAGGAAAGGATCTGAGAATCGACATCGCTCGAAGATAAGAGTATCCGAAGTTGCGACAGAAAGAAAATCCGCCAGTTTGTAGGATTTAGCGATGGCTGTGATATCGGCCGGCCTGTTGGGGAAACGCACTAGGGCAACTACACCCTGAAACTCTGTAAATTCGCGAAGTCCTTGACATATCTGTTGCATTACAGGGCGGATGTCGATCTCCTTGCGGTTGTACAAGGCTCGGTCGTCTACGAAAACAAATTTGGGTCGAATCTGGGAGAGACGCTCCAGGATGCCTCGCGCTCCGACGTCAGTACTAATAGAGCTAAAGATACCACCGATGCTTGTGGTGGCCAGGAAAACTGTTAACGTGTCTACAGAGTTGTTTGCAACGACAGCAATTCGGTCTCCTTTATGAACCCCTCGCGCTCGCATTGCCTGCGAAAGTCTTCCAACTCGGGTCCGCAATTCCTGCCATGTAACGGGTCGGACTTGTTGGGTCATTCCTTCCTTAACTTCCAGAATTGCAATCTTTCCATCTTCTTTCCCAGAGGAGTACACAGGCTTTCCAGCCTCATTGCCAGCAAATAGTACGTTCTCGGCCCAATTCAAGTGCACACCTGAAAACCACTCTGGTATGGAATCTATACGCGCCGTCTCAGTGACGACTACCGAGGGAATAGGGCCTTCGTAGACCAAGGACAGAAAACTGAAGGTGAAACGCCAAAAGTCCGATCGATGGGTGACAGAATAATTATGTAAATCTTCATACACCTGTCATATGGTCAGCAATGCTCTCCAGACGCTTACAATTCCCATGTTATGTACCGGGAATTTTAATCCGGTGGCATCCTCCAGACTTTGCTTAAATCTTCACATCCATGTGGTTTGTGGATTTGGGTGATCCCAAAGCCTGCGGGGTGCCGTCATGTTTGGACTTTCCATAGAGATGGGCGGCGTACAGCGCACAGTAGCGGAAGGTAAAATGTGGTATAGGTCTTAGTATTTGAACCCGTATGTTAGTACGCAAGTGGTAGCGAATGCGACGTCGTGGCCATCCCCTCGGCTGTACTTTCACGGCAACAGAGCTGAACTGTGTCTTTGATTTTGACAATCGATTCATTATTTATATATGACGATTGATCTTTTTCATGATTGGTGCAACGTGCAGTAACCGAGGGTTTCTTCCCTAGTTAGGCAAGCGCTCTTTCAACAGATGACTGCATCACCATATTGCGATTAACTAATAATAATTCCAGTAACAATGATTGTTCTATGGCATTCAATTCATATTTCCAAGAAGCCTATAAAACACAAGATCTAATAACCCTCTGAAATGGATGTAACGACAGATCGATTCAACTCAGGTGCGCCAAATATTGACGGACAAAAAAACAAGAGAACATACCGCAGGGCTACTTTGGCATGCACATTATGCCGGGCACGCCGCAAAAGAGTCTGTACTATGCCTAATTGTTACTTTATTGGTGAGGTCAGCTGAACAGCGGCAGTGCATTTTGCAGGACGGAGCCCATTCCTGCGCGTGGTGTACTAACCATCACCAAAGATGCGAATTTCCGGAGCTATACAGGCAAAATTTGTGAGTTAAAGCTTGGAATATGAAAGTAGCCCGTCGCCTGATATAGTTCAGCCCCTTTTCGCAGCCCCTTGTGGCTTCCTTACGCAGTAAACACCTCACAATGCCTCAAAATATGCTGGAGCAACACAGCATCAATCCGCCAAGCAGGAGAAGACCGCTTGTGAAACCACAAGCATCCACGATCATGAAACTTGCGCCATAAAATACACCTGCCGTGTATCAGGGGGAAAAACTGGAAGTCGAAGAGGAGAGCTTGGCCAGGAACGGCCACGACTGGCGAGCCGAACAGTTGGACCTGACTTTGGACATGTTCATGTCTGCTGATACAGACAAGGAGTATCTAAAAACCCGTATGCGACTCGAACGAATGATCAACTCGTCAGAATGGATGGAAACAAGTCTATGCAGTTCTGAGACGCCGACAGGACTCCATTCTTTCTTCGACAAATCGCAGGCGTATGGAATTCAGGACATATGTAAGGCTCATGTGTCAGAAAACAGACTTATAGAGATTGATAAGCCATTCTATTCGTACTTGCTGGGCCATTTCTGGAGCTCCTACGAACCACTGAATCCAGTAATCCGGAAACTACACTCAGGCAAAGCCTTGGGCGAGCGAATAGGTTGCAACTGCTTGATCTTTTTGATACTTTGTATACTTGCCATGGGGTCTCATTATGCTGGTATCAGTCGTTGCTCTAGATTTCCGAACGAAGGCGATACGGCGCCTGGCTTTTGAATCTTCATACGCCCCCCGCAAGTCGGCCATAGCTGGTCTGGTAATTCTCAGTGATCTTGGATTTGCTCTCGGCAATGGCGGCCTTGCAATCGAGTTTACAAACGCAGCGTTACGGTAAGTACTCAGAAATCGGCTGTCGCTGTAGTGGAAATTGACCGCATGTTAGCATGATACAAGGAACTTCATTCAACAATCTTGCTCTCATTACTCCTGAACCGATGCAAAGACTAGAGGTAGACAACTGGACATGTACAACAAAAGCATCAGTGTCTCTAGCTCACGAGAGCCAAGGTAATTTTCACCGTACGCCATCTGTCTCCTCTTATGATAGACTCGGGGCCTTGAACTTCACCGAAATCTCAGATGAGGCCACTTTAGGAGTATCTATGCGACGCATTGCCTCATTGGCCAATGTCGCGATCGATTCAATCAACATAAAGGAAGAACACGATGGTACTACGCTCACCGAAATCTGCAGAATCGAGGAAGATCTGACCACATGGCATAAGCATTTGGAATAAGAATTCTGCAAAATTCAAGAAAAGCTGACAAAAAGGTGGACGGGAGTTTATGCAGCTCAGCTACATTACCACTATGCAGCTAATTCAGTCCATTGGCATCTATCAGACACAGTTCTTCCAGGCAGAAAAGACATTACATGTAGGCCAAGAAATGAGCGCATCGGTTCGGCTTCACACAAAACCTGCGTAGAGCATTCTATACAAATAGTCGAGATACTGAACTCTGTGTTCCACAAACTTAGGAGTGTACAGCCTTTTACCCCCACAATACACTACATAGTAAGTCTTATAGTGTTTCTGTATAACAAAACAGCTAAGAAAATACATATAGGCAGTTTCCATGCATGTGCTTCTGGATATATTCAGATCATTTTCGTGGGACGATGGGGAGTCATATGTGATAGCGGCGCACCTGAAGTCGCTACAAACAATCTTAGCTAGACTAGCGCCGAAATTCGTCCCAGCTCAGCTGCTCCAGTCTTCCCTTTCCGCACTGATGACTGAAGCCTTGGTAACGGCATCAATCTCCACTAAGAACTACTCGATCAACCACAGCCAACTAGCTTGTCTACCAGTCCTAGCGTTGGATACTGGCAAAGGGGAGACAGGCTTTTTTGGGGGATCCACTACGGAATCCAATGACCCGAGCATATTGCGCCTTGCAGCTCTCCATTCGCCTGAGCTTACGGGCAGAACTTTTTAGTTGAATTTGTGCTATCCCCATATATTGTGGCAACCTACTTGGGCTTGTATGATAAAAATGTTCAATACAAACACACATATATATACATGTACAACTACCTGTTTGAAAAGTTGCTTCAAAACAGAGTGCCCCGACGTACTGAATTGAGGTTTTTGTGTCCGCAGAAGAGGCGAAATAGATCTTACCGAGGCGTTTGTGCTGCCAGAGCCGACCGGCAGAAAGTTTATACTACTACCAGATGAGTCAAAATAGCTCCCATTAAGCTCTAGGACTCTACACAGCTCTGTAAAATAAAAGTATCACCAATCCATCAGGTTTTATGAGGATTGCTTTCGGTCTCTAACGTCTACAGGATCCTCAACAACCAAATCAACGTCTACTATTGCAAGGACATATCGCGAGATCGTTTGGCCTGAAGTAAACATCACCCTAAACGCTATACAATGCAACCGACGTATGCCGGAAAAAGCAAAGATTATGAGAAAGCATGGCGAGAACACGTACTTTTATTGGCACTAGCCCCGTTTATCTCCGGTTGCGGTGCAGGCATGGTAGCGACGGTCGTGATCCAGCTGATTGACACTTTGAAAGTTCGCATGCAACTCATGCAGTACGAAAAGTCAGCAGCAGCAGCATCTTCAATGTCGCTCATTCGTGGTCTCATCGTTCAGCGAAGAGTAGCTAAACTGTATAACGGCTTGTCAGCTGGCTTACTGCGTGTCATGGTGTATGGTACAGCGCGGATTGGCTTGTTCACAACGTTTGAAAGTATTCTGCAGCAACGCGCCGCCGAGAGGGGAGTTTTCCTAGCTATGGAACGCCAGCGGGCTTTCAAAATGTGCCATTGCCCCCCCTGCACAGATAGATGCTATGGTAGCCCCTATCTACGTTATTTTGACCGTCTCTGATCTCTTGGACTGGTAGAATTACGATGAAATTGATATTCAGGGAGAGTTTTGGACTCTGCGAATTCAGGCAATGAAAGAAATACTTGGGCTTAGCACGTTTGGACAGGTTGACGAACAGTCCATTGCCACAACCACTGCTGCAAGTGTTAGGGACCAGTTTGCGGGACTACAAAAGGCAATGTATCCACTCGAATAGTTGGCATTCAACAAATACCACCACGGTGGCAAGGTTAACCCTCAAAATCGAGACATACTACGGGATCTCATTTCTCAAGACTGTCACGGGCCGGGACGGCCGCCAACAGGGACAGGTATCA
Organism: Bipolaris zeicola 26-R-13; assembly: GCF_000523435.1. NCBI lineage: Eukaryota > Fungi > Ascomycota > Dothideomycetes > Pleosporales > Pleosporaceae > Bipolaris > Bipolaris zeicola. The sequence continues at coordinate 85,308 of NW_006912078.1, forward strand.
AAACAGTATATAGTACAAGTTGTCTATCTCGGAACTGTGGGAGGTGAGGCTAAGTACAGAATCCCAGCCAAGGCGCTATACCCAAACAGGGTAAGTGAGCTCTGGCAATGGCAGCGCCATAACAAAGGCGAGGCCGAGCACAAAGTAATGGACTCAACCAAGGATTTGGTGAAGAGATTGGAGGAGCGCAAACATTGAATTGCGACTAGTCTAGTATGTGAGTATGAACATTAGCAAATGACCACGATGTTTAAATCAAGAAGAGTTAAGCTCTAGCCCTTCCCTAATCAAACCTCCATAATTGAATCTTCTTTACATTTGTTCATGTAATGAAATAAAATAGGGTACAGAGGCCTGGTCAAAAGTCGCAATAGAAATTATGTGACAAAATCCATCAGATCCAGGCCCAGCGGTTGAAACATTGGAGGCCATGGTAAGTTTTCAGCAAGATACATTACTAGCTGTCAGACTAGAAATATAGCAGACTGGACACTAAACTGCTAGAGATGCTACACCCTAAATCAATGTGAAAGATCTCAACGTAGCTATATTTGAACAAGGACACATAGAGATCTATTCCTTATTGACCCAATGTTGGGTGCACATACCTCAAATGCACGTGGCACACCGGGGTATACATGTAATTCCGTAGAGATGTTTTCATCAAATAGCCTAGCTGCATACGCAATATCTTCCTTGACAGATATTTTTAAATCATCAACATCTATATAGGCCAGTGGCAAGCCAGCTGATGTTGTTGCTCGAGCAGGAGATGCGTATGGGGAAATATCGGCATTCCTTTGGCTTACTCCATCACCAAGAAGTGCAATCCAAGCAGTGATGTTGTAATCGTGCGTTATGTAACGTTCGAGCGTACCAAAAGCCTCAGCAGTAGATGAAGACTCCATAGAGATTTCATGCCGAGGATAATTGGTTGGCTTTGTGTAAGAGATCTCCTGTCCTACTATTTGATTGCATAAAGTAGATTAGGATATACATAAGTGGGTTAACTTGATAAGATGATTACCCCACTAAACTATGATATCTACACAGAAGACGTTATATCGAGTAGGCATCCGTGATTATGTATAAAGTAGCCAATTCATGCACATGATCGTTCAGATAACTCTAAGAAACGCAAGAGACTAAGTTCAGGCTCGATACCTAATTGTTATTTCTTCTTTGATACTCCTATAACGCCCTCAATCAATATAAACAATTAAGCCAAGATCTCAGGTACAAGAACCACTCTACTTTTCACCTTTCCATGATGCAAATCTTCTAAAGCTTGAGGGAGATCATTCAGGCTTCTAGTTACGACCTGTGGTTTGACGATCTTCTTTGCGACGAGGTCCAGAGAGGCCTCGAGACTCTTGTATGATCCTCCAAAGGTGAAAAGAACGTTAACTGCCTTTAGGATCGCGGGACGTGAATCGAATGACATATCAGGGTTTATAAGACCGACCACCACCACAGTTCCCCCTATTCTCACTATGGTGTTCATGTTAGCCTCGATATATCACTACGACATAGTGTCTAGATCAAGGGCGCTTGGACAAACTTACCAGAGTCAATAGCCGCTCTAAAGGTATCTGAAACACCAACAAAGTCCAAAGTCTTATCGATAACGAGTTGGTTGTTCGTGACAAACTCAGTGGCACTGGTTCCGGGCGGAACTACATCTTCGCGCTTGATGCCAAACTTAACAGCCTCGTCGAGCACTTCTTGTCGTTTATCCACTACAATGACCCTCGCCCCAATACCGAGTACAATCTGTAACGCGTTGAAGCCTAACCCACCAAGGCCAAATAGCAACACAGTATCTGATTTCTTAATGTTGGCTCTTTCAACAGTAGCGCCGTATGCAGTCAAGACAGCGTCAGGTACAACTGCCCCTATTACGGGACTCAGCCCAGCAGGTAGTTTGACTGCGGCTCTTTCCCGAATGGCAACATATGGGGCAAACGAGCCATCGTATCCAATTCCGTAGCGTTCGCCGGTGTGGCAGAGCGCTTCAAGACCCCTAGTACATTCCGGGCAAGTGTCCTTCCCGCATCCTGGGGTCGACAAGATCGCGACTATGTCACCTGGTACGAACTTGGTGGCGGCGGAACCAACAGAGATGACTTCACCACAACCTTCGTGGCCCTGGGAATAGATGAGTCAACGGGATTCGTCCAGGCTTTATCGACGCGACACTGAACTTTCGTCCAAGGAAAATAAGTAAATACCTACCAGTGTATACTTTCTCAAATGATTGGGTGGTTGTGGCTCCAGCTCTAACAGACTGATATCACTATGGCACACTAGTTTGCTGCTCAGTTTCAAATTTTCTTTGCGAATAGTATATAGCAAGCGGAACAACAGATAAATTGAACCTTACCTCCGGCTGCATGGACTTTTACCAGTAGGCCATCCTCAGGCGGTTGAGGGACGTCGACTTCAACGCGAATCCGGATCGATGTTAGCTTCATTTGATACGTCGGGTAGCGATAGACAACCTATCTCCAAAAAAATAATACACATACTGGTTTAAGGTTTCCAAGATGCTTCTGCCATGCTAGCATCTTCTTAGGAATTGTTTGAGTTTCCATGATGTTAGACTTGGTTGATAATAAATAAGTTCAAATTAGATCAGTTTCTTGATTTGCTTGATGATATATTGATTATAGTTACGAAGGTACTGCTGGCTTATAGAGACACTACACCGGCTGACTCTACAATTCCGAGTAGCTTAAAATGCGGGGTACTATACTACACAGACTATCTTTCTGCGCGGGGTACCTTATTGCGCGGGGTACTCTACTGCGCGGAGAGGCGGTTCGTGCGTGGAATTTCGTGCGTAAGAGATGAAAGTTCACCTAAGGTTTCTTTAGTTACTTCTAGTCATCTATACAACATAGAGAATCTTGTATTAGCGGTTGTGGATGTGAGTAATTAAAACTAGAGAGTGTTCTTTGAAAAATTCAATCTATTGGGTTCGATGCCTCTTCGATTGTGCAGGAAGTCGTATTCTTTCACTACGGTTTAGGCGACAACAGCTTCGCCGAGGATTGCTTATAGCCCTATGCACTAGTAAAATGCTAAAACATGATATATACTAGTTTTCTATATTCGATTACATGTTAGGTATAGCCTAGGTCTGATATTCAGGAAAGCTCACGTGATGTTATCGATACCTATCCGAAAGCTCAGCACAACCAGTTAGATAGAAAACACATCCTTATCCCGCAACAACACAGAACACCACACCACTTACAGCATAGCCACGGCATGATCAATCTCATAATTAATAATCCAGATATTCGCACAAGCGTTTACGAAAGTGTTCAAGTAGCACTAAACACGATACTGGAAACAGCCGTCTGCTTATGCTCTACAGGACACAAGATATGTGCATACCTACAATGCGATCTCGTGCGAAACAATCCTAGATTACAATGCATCGACATTTTGGTAAAAGAAAAGGCGTTTCAATGCTCAATGCGTGCAAGTCAATGGTCATGGTGGGGAAGGAGTTTAATTGTCGGAGGTCCGTTGTGGGCCCGCCGACGCTTTCCGCAGCCGCTACGGCCCTCATCGCGCTCAGCATAGCAGCCATGGGAGGATTACAGAATTTTGCGTAACCCCCACGAGAGCCGATACCGGGACGCGTGACGAAGAGCGGTGCCAAGGTGGATATGGTGCTGTCAGAAGAAAAGAAGAATGGGGGCTGACCGCGCATGGAGAGCGAGGACGGCATGGCTACGCTCGGCTCTGGGCAAACCATGGAGAGGCCGCGATAGGACCTATGCAGCGTGCAGTGCATCTCGCCGACTGTGGGGTAACAGGCATGCATACGAGAGTGGTCACGATGGTCACGGCTGGACAATCAAAGCAAAAGCAAGAGCAAGACGGTGCGGCTGAGGGGTCGGTCTGGCGAGACTGGGCATACGTAGGCACGACTGCCTCTAGCCTCAGGTTTTCAATGCCTGGCGTCGACGAGGACAGTACCAGGCATCGCAGACGCAATCGGCACTACTTTGCAAACACTACCGCAATCGTCATTTCCAGAAGCTGCTGCTGTCTAGACAGGGCAACGCCATCATCGGGGCTGCTAGGGGTGGCCAATGGGCCAGGGCCGATACGCCCGCGTCAGTCTGGTACCCTCTGGAGCATCGTCGAGTTTCACTAGCGCGAGCCGACGCAAGCCGAGCATTGCGCTCCGCCCTGTCCAAACAACACGCCCACGATGCACGGTATATATGGCATGCACTGCATCACCCAAGGTCACAAGACCTGTTGATCTACGCAATCCACCCGAGCATACTTCCCCGGACTCAGAAGCCCTGGCACCGCACTGACTCCGAGTGCTCTATACAAGGAGGCCGCCGGACCCGACTTGACCACCACACATCACCCACTATCCACTACCTACCACCCAATACCCATCACAATGTCCGCCATGATGCTCCGGAGACAGAACCTCCAACGCTTCCAGCGTCTTGCTCTTTCCCAAACCTCAAGGACCCTCTCACAAACACCCAGATACGTTCATCAGAGTGCACGCCAGAATGTATCTGTACCGACGTCATCGCACACATCCGACCTCCTTTCCAGCCAGCCAGAGTCCCAAATTGCTCAGACAAAGCCAGTTCTTGGTCTTCTGCCGACATCTGCTGTTCTCCGTTCCTACCTCATCACCGCAATGTCCTCGCAGCCATTGCTCCTCAATGCATGCTTTGGCCTCCTACGTCGCATGCTCGAGTCCAAATCCTACATCATGAGCATTGAGCGCAACCCTGTCCTCTCCAACCTGCTCAAGAAGACCTTTTACGCTCAGTTCTGCGTCGGCGAGCACAAAGACGAGGTAGTAAGGAACACCGACTTTGCTAGGACCTTGGGCTATGGCGGTATTCTGTTTGAGTACGCACTCGAGGTACTTGGCGGAGAGGCGCCGACCGCAGCCGAGACCAAGAAGGAGATTGAGGTATGGAGAAAGGGCATGCTCCAAAGTGTTGAGATGGCCAAGGAGGGTGACTTTGTTGGACTCAAGTACGTATTCCAAAGCAACACTCGTCCAAAGTAGGTGCTAACAATCTTGTAGATGGTCGGGTCTCGGTCGTCACGCTTTACACCTCCTCAAAAACCAGGAAGACGCTACGCCCGAGATGTGGGACGCCATCACAGCAGCCTGCGATGCTGCCGCAGCCAAGGGCGTCAGTCTCCTTCCTGGCGCTGAAGAAGAAGCTACCAACCGTGGCCTCGAGAAATGGACACTTGCTCTGCAGAAGAAGTACAACACCCCCGAGCGAGGCCATGCCGTTCTCTACATCACGTACCAATGCTACCTCCGCAACATTGCCGAGCGGTTGGCACAGCATCTCGAGATGGCTTCAAAGGGTGGATACATTGCCGGTGTCAAGCTCGTACGCGGCGCATACCTGACTTCGGAGCCCAAGCACCTCACCTTTGATACCAAGGCCGAAACCGACGCCAACTACGATGCCATCGCCGACGCTGTCGTCCGCCAACAATGGACCGACAAGGTTCCTGCACCAACACCCGGCACACCCTTCCCTCAGGTGAACATTGTCCTTGCAACTCACAATCTGGCTTCCGTCAAAGCTGCTCAGAAGATCCGTGCCTCTCAGATGCTCGCCACCTCTCCCGAGAAGCTACCGCGTTTGACATATGCCCAACTCCAGGGTATGGCCGATGAAATCTCCCAGGCGTTGGTTCAAGACGAGACCATGAAGGCCGACAAGCAGGCCAAGGTTGTCAAGTGCATGACCTGGGGCACTACTGCCGAGTGCTTGAACTTCTTGCTCCGTAGGGCCAGCGAGAACAAGGAGGCTGCGCTCCGTACCGAAGACACCAGGCGAGCCATGGGCAAGGAGCTCTGGAGGCGCCTGAAGGGAACCTTTGGTCTCGCCTAAGTTGTTCACCTCATTTTCTTTTGTCCAACCTTTTTTTTTCTCAAAAAAATGTCTCTTGAAACAATGGTTTTTACGCAGCGAAGCATAGCATTGAGCATGGCGTTTGGGATGGGCTGAGTCCTGATAAGAGGATGCCTTGGGTAAATTTTCACCGATTTGGGATTTTTCTGTCGCGAACTAAGACGGAGCTCGTTTTGTTGTTTTGCATAGCGCGTCGGTGGACTTTCGCGTCTCTAGTTTTGAACTTTGAATCAAACATATTCATCTATTATGAGTCGTTTGCCTTGCGCACTGGCCGCGTGAGGAGATACTGTTCCCGTTCGGCATGTCCTGCTACTGTCATTGACGCGATCAGTCCCCTTGGAATATTTTGGCGATTACTGAGACATTTAACTAGTGACAAAGATAGGCAAAGTCAAAGATGTGGTAGGAAGATGGTGAAAAGTATGTCGCAACTGCTGCCTTCTTTGATACAGTAACGACGAATTACCAACCCCATTATACCTGCATGCTCATACGATACATGCGGGGCTGAACTTCAAACACATGCTTTTGCTCGTATCTATCAACAGGGGCGGAATTACTCCATGCAATTAATCCTAGGTGCTGCTGAAAAAAAGCTGTTAGCACAAGCCTTGGCAAAGCGAGCATTCATACGTGAGCCGATTTCCCTGCCTTGCGATTACGTCAATAGCAGCTGAACAACCTCAGATCAAAGCCGGCACATGCACCGGACACCCATCATCCGAAACAGAGCATTGCGATTGTATTCCAGATTTCTGTAAGGCTTAGCAACAGTTGGAGTCTACCAGATGAAATAACGCACTATAGTAGCTGCTTGCGACTAGTAGCAGAGTAGTAGAGTGCCAATGCAAAGAGCAGACGGACCGTCCCAGCGCCCTGGAAACCGAGGTCGTCACCGGCCGAGGATGTTTTCATGACCGAACGCAGCGTAACACTTGATGCGAACACGCATTGGTCGGAGCTGGCATTACATACATGCTCGATGCGCTGACACAGCGCTATAGGTAACCGTGAGGATGACACAGCCTCGTGCAGCTGAACTCACAAGGGCTTACTGTGCCACACCTTGGCTTTTCAGGGCAGCCTACTGGCTGCATGAACAACGTTCCTGGCCTGATATATCCCTGTAAAGTCAGCAGCTAGGCAGACAAGTCCACCAGGCCTCGCCCGAGTCGGCCGAATGCATGCCAACCATCATACATGGATGAGGGCAAGGCTGACAAGGCACGGCGCTTGTTGCTACCAGGCTGAGTGGTATATAGGAAGCAGGCTGAGCCCCAACTTCAAAGACACCACCTCTGTACCTGCAAGAGGCTACAATTCTTGTAATTCAATTCATATCTTCTCCATTGTTGGACATCCTGCAACAATGGCGTCCCAGTCGTCTAACTCTGTCCCAATACCGCAGCCACCACCACATTTGCTCATCGGCAATATTGGAGCCATCGATTCAGACGATGCCCCAGGCTCCATCCAAAGACTTTCAGATATCTATGGCGAGATCTTTCAGCTTCATATTCCAGGCCGGCCAGGAAGAATAATAGTCGTCTCTTCGCATGACACAATAAACGACTGCTGCGACGGAGACCGTTTTGAAAAGCCAATCAATGCCACTCTTGAAGAAGTGCGAGCTCTCACTGGAAATGGGCTTTTCACAGCCTACCCAGGCGAGAAGGTGAGCTAATTTTTCGCCTTGTGAGATGCTTGCAGCTGACCACGGATCAGGAATGGGGAGTTGCCCATCGCCTGCTGATGCCTGTTTTCGGCCCCATGGGCATCCGTAAGATGTTTGATGACATGATGGACATTACGACACAGATGCTGCTTAGATGGGACCGATTCGGACCAGAACACGAAATCTATTGCAGTGATGATTTCACAAGGTAAGTTGCGTCAGCTGGTCTTGCTAGGGAAAGTTGCTCACCCGCTACTACCAGATTAACATTCGACATGATTGGTCTATGCGCGTTCGGATACAGGTTCAACAACTTCTACTCTGACAAGGCGCATCCGTTTGTCGAACAAATGGTCGAAGTCCTCGTTGAGTCTGGAAGGCGAGCTACTCGCACTGGCATTGAGAACAAGCTACGTGTTTTTGCCGAAGCCAACCGCCAGGAAAATGTGAGGCAGATGCATAAACTTTGCGATGAGATCATCGAGGAGCGCATAGCACATCCGCAGCCAGATGCGAGAGATCTACTGAACCCCATGCTTGAAGGTGTAGACAAAGTGACTGGCGAGAAGATGTCCAAAGAACTTGTGCGATACAACATGGTAACCTTTTTGGTGGCTGGCCACGAAACAACGAGCGGTACTCTTGGCTTCTTGTTCTTCCATCTTCTCAAGAACCCCGACACATATCTCAGAGCCCAGCAAGAAGTTGACGAGGTTCTTGGAGATGGTCCTCTGGACATCAAGCACATCCCAAAGCTGGTTTACATCAAGTACGCCATTTATGAAGCGCTGCGTTTCCTTGGTCCTATTGGAATCAACGGCAAGCACGCACTGCAAAAAACCAAGATTGCTGTAAGTTTTCATCTCCTCCCCAAGTAGACTGTACATACTAAAGACCAGTAGGAAAAGTATGAAGTAGAGCCAGAGGATGTCATTTTGATGAACTTGCGAGGCCTACACCACGACCCCAAGGTTTGGGGCGACGACGCCCATGTATTCCGGCCTGAACGTTTCTTGAATGGCGGCTGGGAGAACCTGCCGCCAAATTCATGGAAAGCGTTTGGTGATGGTATGCGAGCTTGCATTGGGCGTACTTTTGCCGAGCAAGAGATGATCATGACTGTGGCGCTCATTCTGCAAAAGTTCCAAGTCGAACTGGCAGATCCCGGCTACCAACTCCGTAAGTGCACATATAAACAGTTCAACATTGTAGCATTTCTAATCTCATATGGCAGAGGTCTCGGTCACAATCACACAGAAGCCCAAGGATCTTAAGATCAAAGTACGGAGACGGCCTGGGCGCACGATGGCCAGTCTTGGGGCAGTTGGTGGCAGCGCTCCTTCATCGACAAATCCTGCCGCTGATGATGGGAAAGCCAAGGTAGCAGGAGATGCTTCTGGAAGAGATGCAAAGCCAATCACCGTCCTCTATGGATCAAATGCGGGTACTTGCAAATCATATGCCGAGGATCTGGAGACAAACGCAGCTCGATTCGGATTCAAAGCAAACGTGGGCAGCTTGGACTCTGCCACCGAACACATTCCAAAAGATCAGCCAATCGTCATTATTGAGCCTTCGTATGAAGGCAAACCGGCAGACAACGCGAAGAAATTTACCGCATGGCTGGAGAATAATGCAGACTCAAAGATGCTGGAGGGTGTTCAATATGCCGTCTTTGGTGTTGGCAACAGTGATTGGACGCACACATACCACCGTGTCCCAAAGAAGACCGACGAGCTTCTTGAGAAGATGGGCGCAACGCGATTCACAGAGACCGGTTTTGTCAACGTAAAGGAAGACATCATGGGACCATGGGAGAGCTGGTCTGAACAAATGTGGACTAGTCTTCGAGAGGCGAGTGGTACAACTGTCGAAGTTCTTGATGGGACACTTCAGGCCGAGATAAAGGCTCCCAAATTCGCGACGTATCTTGGGGGCAAAAACATCTCCTCTGGGCAGGTCAAGGTCAACAAAGACCTGGGTGGGGCTGAGGTCGGTCTGTCCAAGAGGCACATGGAGATCGAGTTGCCAGCCGGCAGCTCGTACCGCTCTGGAGACTACATGGTTGTCCTGCCTCTCAACAACTCGGATACCGTGAAGCGAGTTATGCGACGCTTCGATCTTTCGCCGGACGACACCATCTCGATTACTGGAACCAACAAGACATTTCTGGCTACTGAGGGACATGCATCCATCTACGAAATTCTCATGACGCGTGTGGAGCTTGGTACACCAATCTCACAAAAGCAGTTGAAGATGCTTGCGGATGTGACACCGGAAGACAAGCGCGCCGGCTTGCTCGAGTTTGCAAGCGATGAAGTCTACAAGGCCAAGGTCATTCCCTCCCGCTATAGCATCCTGGATATCCTCGAAGACCACCCCGAGTGCAAGCTCCCTTTTGCTGTTTACCTTGACTTACTCAAGCCCCTGTCTCCCCGCCAATACAGCATTTCCAGCTCTCCGCTAGCCAATGTTGATTTTGTCCAAGCACCAGACGGCTCGACTGTCCAGCGTCTGACCGCTTCCATAACCTACGATGTGCACGACGAGGCTGCCTGGAGCGGAGAGAATCGTCGCTTCCACGGCGTAGCATCGACCTACCTTGCGAGCCGAGAACCAGGCGAGAGAATCAAGTGCTTCACACGGCCTACAAACATCAACTTCCATCTGCCTACGGACCCCACGATGCCCATCATCATGATTTGCGCCGGCTCCGGTCTCGCCCCCATGCGCGGCTTCATTCAGGAACGGGCGACCATCAAGAAAGCGCGCAACGCAGCCATTGGACCCGCAATCCTATACTTTGGCTGCCGCCATCACGAAAAAGACTTCATATACTCCGACGAGCTCGCCCAGTGGGAAGCCGAAGGCGTCGTCAGCGTGCGCGGCTGCTTCTCCAAAGTCGCTCCTGAGGGACAGAAAGTGCAGCATGTGCCTGATCGCATGTGGGACGAGCGCAAGGAGCTGGCTGAGCTGTTTGGCGAGAAGGGGGCGAAGCTATTCATTTGTGGTAGCGCGAGCAAGCTGGCTAAGAGTACGGGCGAGATGTGTATGAAGATTTATAGGGATACGTTTCCTGGGAAGACGCAGGAGGATGCTGAGACGTGGTTGGAGAAGGTGAAGGAGGATAGGTATGTCAGTGATGTGTTTGAGTAAGTTTGTATTCGGTTGTTGTGATTGTAAATGGGGGTTTCTTTTTTGGTGCGAGGAAGTTTGTCATGATTGTATATTTGGGATCAATCAAGGTCCGATTTCATGAATCCGGACGTGTATAGCTCAATGTAGTGTTAGTACTAGATCTAAATTGAGAAAACGTTCGTCTTGCAAAATTTCCATGTTCCCTCGACTGTCCCAGCACTAAGATCATACGTACGAATACTTACTACGCTATATGCGGGAGTCAATCCAAACATAAACTCCACCAGCACCACCGTCACACACCCCCACGTCTCCGCTCTTTCCCAGCAAGTACGCACATTTTCCACAGTACTTCCAGAAAAAAAACCCATCCCTCGCCCGAGGCAAATGTGCATCTCCAAAACTACATAATCACCAGACGGTGAAATTCGCATACCAGGGTGTTGCGCACTACCCATCCCGCCTGAAACCTACGTTTCACGATCTACTCTAGATCTGAACTCTTGGCCTCTTGGCTACTTACACACGCGCCCTCTTCCTCACTTGGCAAACAACCCCCCCAATGCACGCGCGATGATGCAGCGGAGAAAATCAGAAATAGCCATCCGCCTCCATATTCCCCCCCCCTCTTTTTTTTCTCCCGGCGGGACTCCTTCCTGAACACATGTGGGGGAGGGGAAAAAAGGCTGTATGTATTCTCAAACTATATCGTGTCCACTTTGTAGCCCGCAGCGGGGGGTTTCTCGCAACACGCACGCACACGCATTCGCGAATATCTGACAGACGGAGATGGGCGGGGAGGGGATGGCCAATAGTGGAGATGAAAAGGTTATAACCGCCAAGTCTGCACGTGGTTCGTTTTGCGGACGAAGGTTACGCGAAAAGGAAAAGAGAGGGTAATAAGATGAGGGTGAGCAATGAATCATGGCAGTACCGCGGGGGTGCGGGATACGTGGGACATTGTGATTAGAGAGGCGCGCGCTGAGAATTCGCCAGATTGAAGGCCGATGGATTAGGTAGGTAGGTAGGTAGTCAAAGAAGATCAACTGAGCATATGCAGAAATCATGCCGGTTTTTTTTCTCTCAATTTCCACCATTCAAGTTTGGCTTGAGGCGGTAAAGTTGGGTTGTGAGCAATCCCGCGTCTTGGTAGCCGTAATTCGCGATTTTGCTCTGCCCGCTTTCTGCTTACACCATGTTTTGAAATGGGGGAATGTACCCCGGACTCGGTCCTCTCTCTCTCCCTCTTTCTTTTTTTAACTTTTCGTGCCAGCGTTGGAGCCGTGCTGGTTGCTCGGAAAATTAACGTTAATTGGGCGGGGCTCGCGACATCATTGCGTTCAACCCGCAACATCACTCGCTCAGCGGAGAGGAGACAGGGATGTGGGGAAGGGGGGGTGCGGGTCTGTCTATTTTATACAGGTCCCAAGGCTCTTGGGGGTGATGGGATGGGGTGAGTGGTATTATTCCGCCCAGCCACGGTGTGCTATGGTATTACAAAAGAGAAGGTTGCACTGCACAATTTCCTGAAATGTCTGTTTGAAAAAGGGTTGCGGGTTTCCCTTTTTCCTGTCCTCTATCCATTCCTCTTTTTCTCTCGACCTGCGATCGACTCGCCCATCATGTTTTCGTCGAGTACCTTCACAGCCGTGCTGGCTCTGGCTTCACTCGCCTCCGCCCAGTGCGGCTCAGGCACTCCCCACGCCAAAGTCACCGGCTCAGGAAGCTCCTTCACTGCAACCAGAGGATCCACAAACCTCTACACGGGCTCCGACTACCTCAAAGCGATCCAAACCGCCGTCGACGGCATCACCAGCGGCCAGCGCGTCTCCATCATGGCATCCGGAAACATCGGCGCAAACACCATCCGCATCACCAGCGGCAAAACCTTCGAAGGCTGCGGCACAATCACCGTCGCCACTAAGAGCGGCAGCGGCAACATCGAAGTCACTGACCAAACCGGCGTCAGCATCCCCTACCTCACCATGGCCGGCTCCACCTACTTCGGCCTGCGCTTCTCCGGCACAAAGGACCTCACCCTCGGCACCCTAACCTTCAACCTGCAATCAGGAATGGGCATCCGCTTCGACCGCGACCGCGCCGCAAACTCCAACGTTAAAATCGGCACCGTCACCTGCAACGGCGGCACATCTCACTGCATCGAGACCTGGAACATCGACCGCCTCGACATCGGCACAGTCATCGGCAAGAACGTCGGTGAGTGCGGCCTTTTACTCCAGAAAGTCACAAATGCCAAAGTCGGCACTGTGGACTGCGACAACTGCGGCGCAGGTACTGGCTATGCTGCCCTCCGCTTCGCCAACGAAGCCGGCAAGCTCAACGGCGGCTACGGAACTAACATCTACGTCAACCGCGTGCGTGCTCGCGGAGGCGGCCGCGGCGTCTTTTGCGTCTCTGCGTCTGGTGGTGCCGAGATCGCGAGTGTGGACATAGCCAACACGGGCAATAACGCTATCCTACTCGAGAACTGCTACAATGTTAACATCAAGGGCGGTACCGTGAGTGGCGGCGGCGAGGTACGTCTAGCGGCTAGGACAGAGTTTGCGAATAGTCGCGATATTGCGATTTCGCTAAGGGTGGATGGCACGACGGTGCGCGAGAGTCCTTGCACGGTGAATAAGACAAAGTGGAATTTGTCGGGTAATGGTGGCCGTACTATCTGCACTTAGAAAGGCAGATAAAAAAAAACTGCTAGAATTATTATTTTTAGCAGAAGTTGTGTCCCCGTTGTGTTTGTGGTCCGATGGGCATGCTGCATTTTGAATTCGTTGTAGATATTGAGATAGTTTAGTAAACATAAACGCAGGTTTTTTTTTGCGACTTACAGTTGTCATGTTGATTATGTTGAGATGGTTGGGATGAAAGCATCAAATCTGAATTGCAACTACACCAACATCCAGCTCACAGCTCATTCCATCTCTTCATACCCTCCCGCGACATTGTTTCATACCACTTCTTCACGTACGCCAACCCCGCATGCGGTCCATAAGCCTTCTTCTCCCATTGCGGCATGGGCGGCTTTATTCCAGTCTCTGCTTCACATTTCGCCAATACATCGCTCATCTTGCCTCCACGGTCTATCGTATCATGCGTGGTATATCCCGTCTTCGCACGCTCATTGTGCATTGATTCACGAAGGCGCGTAGTGGCAGCTTCGTCGACAGCAAAGGTCTTTGGGTCAACAATCACACCGTAGTTGGCTCTGGCACCTTCCACAGTGACTAGTCGGCGGTGGACTTCCTTGGCTACTTGCTCTTGAGGTCGTGTGAGGGGGTCACCCAGGCCTCCGCCGCCCCAGGTTATCCATTCCAAAACATCGCCTGGGTGCTATTAGTTTATACGTCAAGGTGCACTGCAAGGTCTCAATCTCACCTGGATGGACGTGCAAATAATCTTGCTTGGAATGACACATCTCAACGTTGTCTTTCTCTTCCGCTGTGCCAAAACTATTATTCCGATACAACACCTTCCTTGACCTGCTTCCAGGCTTGCCACCATTGACACCCCAAGGCTTGACGAGCCATCTGTCATCGTGAATGCTGACATCTCCTTCACATAAGAATCTGTATATTGTTCTTTGTGCGTTTCCGCCACGATAGTATCCTGCACCTCCAGAGTCCGGTAACGCTTCGTTGGCTTCGATGATGACGGGGAAGTAAAGCTCAATATTCTCCGTGGGTATTGATTTGATTGCGGGGAATAGGCAGTGGCAGTCGGGTCCGTCACCAATGGGCCGTGCAGGGACACCTCCGAAACCGATCTGGTACATCAAAAAGAATTCGCCTTCAGGATTAAAGCCAGAGTAGAAGAGATGTGGCGAATCTGAAAATCCAGCTGCGCTGCGATGTTCAGGGTTTTGTTGCCCAAATAGCGCTTGTAGAATGTCCATTACACGACCTAAGGCATGTGTCCGACAACTGACGGCAGCTGGTCGGACAGGGCGAAGAATGGTACCAGTTGGAATTCTGACATCGAGTAGATCGTGGAAGCCATCATTGACAATGGCGTGGGGGTCGTGTATTGCCAGGAGGTGATAACCAACAAACATTTTGAACATGTTAACCGAAAGATAAAAGTTCATCGCAGAACTGGATTGCGGCGATGTACCGTCCCAGTCAAATACCAACTTTCCATTCTCTTTCTTCATGGAACATGAAATCGCATACGGTCCTATGCCTTGTCCGTCGTCGTCAACAAAGTCTGTGAAGCTTGATTCCTGGGTGCCGAGTTTCTCGTCGATAACGGTCTTAATGGCGATCCTGTTTTGCTCAAGTAGCGACTCCGTGGCTGCTTCGTATACTTCTGGTGTGTAACGGTCGCAGAGCTCGACAACCCGAGTAGCGGCTGTGCGGCAGGCAGTCACAAGGGCCATGAGATCACTCTGGAACCATTCCGGCACCCGTGAATTGCGGAAAAGGACAGCTGCAAGACTCTCATTGTATACGCCTTTTGCGTAGAGCTTGACGATCGGAATTTGCAGGCCATCTTCGAAGATTGTATTAGCATTGACACTCATGGATCCTGGTACCTTGGCTTGAACATCGGTCAAATGGCCAAAGTTGGCCGCCCAGCCTATAAGTCGATGCTCGTAGTATATGGGCAGCAGTGCGACGATGTCGTTAAGGTGTGAGACAGCACCATCAATCTGATAAACATCGTTGGTGATGAATACATCGCCTTCCTCAATAGTCCCGTCCCAGCCTGCCAAGAATTCAGTTATGAAAGACCCGAATTGACCAACTAGCATTTGGCCACGGGTATTGGTAATAACATTGAACTCGTCTTGTTGCTCACGAATAGCTGGACTCATCGCGCAGCGAAGCATCTATAGTTGGATCATGAACATTAGTATGTGTCAGACGAAAATTGCTAGTGGAGTTACTAACAAGGGTATCCATTTCTCTTCGAATGGAACCAAGCGCAGAAGCAATGAGAGTTGCAACGATGGGATAATCCCGGATAAGCTTCTCTGCGGATTCCCTCGTATGTGCCACCTTTTCCGACGCTTTCTTGTCTATAGGCCATATGAGGATATTGCCCATGGAATCAATCTCGCCAAAGAAGCCGGGAAGTATCAGAGTATTAGAGTCCATCTCCGAGATGACAGCTGGACCGTATACAATCTTTCCAGCACCACCAAGTAGCGTGCGGTCCCAGAAAGTTGCTTCTACCTGCTTGCCGTCATACACAATGTTTTGCTTCGCTATGATAGCATCTTCTGATGGCTCCGAGGTATTGGCGCGCTCGACGGGCTTCAAGGCCACCTCTTCAGAAGCATCAATGACTTTGGCACGCAAGCGCATGGTCTCGACTTCTGCATGGTCATTGGAGAAGCCGAACTGATGCTGATGTGCTCTATTAAACTTATCGCGCAGATTCTCAAGCAGACTAGATGAATTTCCAAGCTCATCAGAGTCCACCCCGACAGTAAGCGTCATCTCCTGACCTCTGTATCGCATGTCGGCTTGATATATGACATGGAGTTCAGCGTCATCGTTTGCAAGCGAAGCCTTCATCTTGGTCACACCATCATCCTTGAGTCCTAGCAGCGTGTCCTTGAGTTCCGTTTCGGAAGTTTGCGAGAGGTTTCGGATATACGTGCGAGTCTGCTCGTAAGACATTTTGGTGATAGCATCACCCTGAGCACATAGCACTCCGGGAGAAGGGGGGACAATGACAGGCCAAGAACCAAGTAATTTACCGAGAGCATTGCCATGAAGAGGCCCAGCTCCACCGAGCGCTACAAGTGCAAAGTCCCTGGGGTCGTAGCCTTGTTCCACAGAAACCAGGCGAAGAGCGCCATGCATAGATTCGTTTACCAAATCGATGATCCCTTCGGCTGCCGACGTCGTATCAATGCCCATTTGTTTGGCGAGCGACTCAACTGCCTTATTGGATGCTACGACATCAAGTTCGAAAGTGCCACCCAGCAGCTTTGACGGTAGTCTTCCTAATGTCAGGTTCGCATCCGTAACGGTCGCTTGTACACCACCTTTGCCGTAAGCTGCCGGACCTGGTGTGGCGCCACTGGACTCTGGTCCTACACGCAGACTCTTGGTGAAGTCATTGTATACCGCAATAGAGCCTCCGCCAGCCCCCACTGTATTTACATCGACTGATGGCGCGCGCACTGACAGATGACCAATTTGGGTTTCTTGTCGGATGATGGCCTCACTACCTTTGAGCAAAGCGCAGTCAGTGCTCGTGCCGCCCATATCAAACGTTATGAGATTCTTGTAGGGTGTGTTTTTGGCAACCAAATGCGAGACAGCCTTGACACCACCAGCTGGGCCACTCATGAGAATGCGCACAGGTGTCTCGCCTGCGAGCTGGACTGAAGTCAAATCTCCATCAGACTTCAGGATCCGAATTACATCGGTATCTTTGGCAAGCTTGTTCTGGAGGTTCTGCATGTATTTCTTGACTACCGGTTTGACCATTGCATTTGTAGCTGTTGTGGCCGTGCGCTCGTATTCTTGAATCTCTGGCAAGACGTCCGCTGATGTGACAATCTCAACGTGTGGCCCAAATTCTTCATGCAATACAGCCTTGATGCGCTCTTCATGGGCGTTGTTGGTAAATGAATTCAGCAAGGACACGGCAATCGCTTCGGGCTCTTGTTGCTTGAGGTCCTGCAAGTCATGCCGAAAGCGCTGTTCATCCAATTCGCAGTAGACACTGCCATCAATTTTGATGCGCTCTTTGACTTCGATGGTCCGTTCTAGAGGTACAAGAGGCTCAGGTTGCTCGTAGTTCATCCAAGCTCCGAGTCCACCTGGAATATGGCTCCGTCTGACAGCCAAGATGTCCTTGTGGCCCTTTGTAACGATAAGGCCGCATTTGGCGCCCTTGGCTTCAAGGACAGCATTGGTGGCAGTTGTGGTGCCATGGTGTATGTATTGGAATTTACCTTGCCAGTTGTACTTTTCTTTCAGGATCTTACGGGCTTGCTGCACACCTTTTTGCACTCCAATGGACTGGTCCTGGGTGTCCGTGGGTATCTTTGTGCGAACGGCCTCTCCGCTGGGGGTAATTACACAGACTGAGTGGGTTAAAGAATGAATGTGAGGGCTACATGAGATGATGCCTACCATCGGTAAAGGTCCTGGGCTCGAGTCAGCCGCACGCTATTGTCGCTTTTCCGTGTCTGGTGGCGTTTGAAGGGAGGGGCAAGGGGATATAGCCGTGGCTACGGGGCAAATGCAACATCTCGGACATGATGTGATTCGAGACTAGCAGCTGTGTAAGTATGCCGGGTTTGGGCGATACTTAGGCAGCCAGTAGAGCAGATTTGGAGCGACACATTACTCACCCTCCTACGTCAACTCCCAGCCTGTATCCAGGGACGGCCATGCTGCGGGGGTGATTTCTCGAGGCTGGCAGCCGATGTGCGGCTGGGGATCAGATATAAAGGGGCGGGTCGGGTCGGCGATGGGCTGTCAGTTGGCCCTGCGTCATGTCTAAACTATGCTTTTCTGCCACTCGAGAAGAAAAAAGCGGCTTGCCGCCAAACTGGGGCCGCCGCCGAACGGGCAATAGTAACGGCAGCTAAGCAATGTGTATTCGGCAACTGGCTGCGTGTGATATCAATCGCCCCACGGCTGCCGCTGTTGAAATTCCCGTATAGAGTTCTAGTCGTGCGCCTATCCCGGATGTCGACAGCCATGTGCCAGTACCATTACGCAAGGTGTTTCGCTGATCCGACTGCCATGGCGTAGATGCAAATGGAATATCGACGGTTATCAGTGGCAGCCTCTGGCTCCTGTGTGCGGGGTTCGCTAGCTGCTGAGCGGCCGGGCGGTCAGCCATGTCTATCAACGAAGCCCTTGGTTCGGGCGCCTTGTACGCTGCGACATTTACTGTTGCCGTTCTTTGCCTAATCTGACGTTGGCGAGCCTGAGGCACGTGCAGTCAGCTGTTGTGTGTGTGTGTGTGTGTGTGTGTGTGTGTGTGTATGTGCCTTCCTCGGTTGTTCCGCGTCCATCCGATCTGCCATGCGCTGGGCCCATTGCTCACCATCCAGCTATGTGAGGACTGTCGCCGCATGACACTACAGCACATTACCAATACCTTGTTCGTGCTCAAATTTCTCAATACTTGTATCTACTTTGTTCGTCTTCTCCTTCGTCATAATCATCATACCCCATCATCTTGCAGCCAGCATCTCCAAAAACTTATCTCCAAGAGCATTCGCCGCCATCGGGTTATCTCCCGTTACAAGCTCCCTATCTACAGTGATGCTGCCCAGACTTTTCCCGATACCCTCCTGCATATCAGCACCTTCTTCCTTCAGCGTACTCTCAACCTTATCAATCTCACCCCTCAACATCGTCTCCATCATCTTCTCCTCTGCATCTGACCAGCTCGTCATCTTGTACCCCTTATATTCAAATTCCTTCTTAGGTCCATACTTAGTCGACAAAAACGCCCACGGGCCATGGCAGATGGCTGCTGTGGGCTTCGACTCGCCGTGAAAATGCGATAGCACACGACCCAGATCTGCATTGTCTCCGAGATCCCTTAGAGGTGCATGTCCTCCAGGAATGAAGACACCGCCGAAGCCCTTGAGCTCCTCATCGCTGATTTCAGCAAACTTCCTTGGGCTTGAGAATCCGTTTTCCTTCTTCATCCTTTCAATCAGGTTCAGTTCGCGCTGCTTCTCGTAGTAGTTGCCTGCAAAGGCGGCGAGTGACACGCTCAAAGGGTCTGGTGTGGGTTCTTTGCCCTCGGGCGATGCAAACGTAACTTCATAGCCTGCGTCTAGAATCTTGGATAGTGGTTTGGCGAGCTCCATGAGAAAATAGCCAGAATCCTGTGAGACTGTTTTCCCATCGCTACCCGTGTTGTATAGAGGGAAAGAGCTGGCGTCAGAGAGGATGATGAGAACCTTTTTGTTTGGTGCCATGGTGACTTATGCGTAGGTGCAGTAGCAAGGTTTCCGCTCAATTTGTGATTGAAAAGACTTGAATGGGTATTAAAGGGTATCAAGAAACTAGGCAAGTTGATGAGTATCTCGTAAGGGCTCCATTGAATTGTATGCGCTTTTCATGCCTAGTGTAGGTCAGGATGACGTAGCCATATTTTTGCGCGTCGCAAACGTCACATGCGACGCGCTCACTTGAGTCTCCAATATTTTTCGCAGTCCCATTCTAATATGTCGGGCAACCTCGGCACCTATAACAACAGTGCTCAAAGCTGGAACAGATGAATCACGTGTCAAGTCGAGTCCAGATAGGACTACAATCGTTGGTAAAGCATCGCAAGTTACGAGATTATCTGGCCTAACGGATTAAAAGTTTAGGCCAGAATTTTTTTTATACCTAGCACTAATCATGACTAACGGTAGGATCCCATGAACAAGGCTCATATGCTCCAGTATCAAGACTCTTCACGTCTTGTTCAGAGAGTTCAAAGGAATAAATCTCTGCATTCTCCTCGATCCTAGATTTGGTAACAGACTTTGGTAGTGGTACAAATCCCTATCCTGGTTGTTAGTCCCTGTAAGCGACCAGCAAGGGCTTTGAACATACCATCTGCAAGCTCCACCGTAGCAAGATTTGTGACGGCGTCTTGCTGTACTTTTGCGCAAGCGAGTTGAGCAAAGGGTCGTCATTCTTGGTAGCGCGTACAATCGGACAATATGCTTCGCACAATACACCCCGCTTCTTGCACCACTCTGTAATATCAGGCCGCGCAAGCCAAGGATGTAGTTCGACCTGGTTGACGCTAATAACTCCACCCTTGCCTTTACCCTCTTTCTCTTCTGTCTCTTTGATCCATGTCTCGAGCTCATCAAGATGGTGCACACCGTAGTTGGACACGCCAATGGACCGGATTTTACCCGCTTGTACACCCTCAATGAGTGCTTTCCATGCGCCGATTCGGTTAGCCTTGCCACCATATGGGCTGTGTAGCAGGTAAAGATCAACATAGTCAAAGCCCGTCTTTTCAAGAGTACTGTCAATGTGCTTTTTTGCCGTTTCGTAAGACATATCCTTTGGCGGAATCTTTGTGGTGAAGAAGAGGTCTTCCCTGGGGATTCCTGACTTCTTCATACCCTCGGCGGAAGGTGCTTCATTCTTGTATGCCACAGCTGAGTCTACATGGCGATATCCGACTTTGAGTGCATGCTGAACCACTTCCGTGGCAATTTCTGCAGGTGTTTGATACACGCCATAGCCAAGTACGGGGATCCTGTAGCCTGATGGCATCAAGTACCGAGATTCGATGGTCAGAGCCGTCATGTTGGTTGACGAGACGTGAAGGAAACGGGGTGAATTGATGGATGGAAGTTGAGAGGTCAAACGCGAGATTCGTCCCAATGCCGTGCGCATAATACCTAGTTCCGTTAACAAAGTAAAAAGACAATAGGCCTTTTGTAAGTGAGCTTCGCCGTTCATAAGACATCAAACACACAGAAGCATTACGTATAGATGCACGGCCTGGTGGCGGAGTTTTCGGAGATAACACACCCTGACAAACGAGTAAAGAGCTATTGGTGGCTGCCTTCGTGGATGACAACGTGTGCGTGTCGGCCGTTAGTTTCTTGTCCGACTTATCCCACATGCCCCTCACGACAACCTCGCAACTTAACACCCCAAACCTCACACCTTTGCAAACTTATCCTACATTCCGTCCCAAAACGGCAGTATTAATGGTAATTCAATGCACACAAGTTCCACAGCCCCGGGATACGGCGCAGCAACACATTTAACCTAGACAGAACACCATGACCGGTTAAATATTAAACGTCTCCTATCACGCTCAGTGCGCTTGCTGTAAACGCTCATGTATCCAGTGCTCTAGACTTGCACACAAGCGTCGCGTCTACAAGTCTCATGCGCACCCTGGGCGGCTTCGCGGGCCTCAGCTGCACGGCACCCGACTTGACGGACGCCATAAGCGCTAGAAGGGCCGAAGAAGATCTGGGGAAGATACCGAACAAGAAGGTCAGTGGGGCGAAAACAAAGTACACACAATTCCGTGCCTAATCGTGGACGCTGCTAGAAGCCACCGTGCATGCCTATACGAGCTTACAAGTCTGCAAAGCTCCCGGACTTTTTCGTCTGCATCTGCCACTTTGCCATTGTACCATGGACATGCGCTTGCTCAAAGCGGACATTCACTTGCAGCCTTCATCCGTCTCCGTATTCACCGGTAGATTGGCGTTTGACTCCGCACCTCGGCAACATTCCCAGGACATGTCTTACGTTTCTGAGCTTGGCAGACTCTTCGACTCGTTCAACAGCTCTTCAACATTAGCCGATAAACACGTCGTGCAACCCATCCTCGATGGCTTCCGATCGCATCTTGGTTTTGAAGATCGATTTCAGCCGTGGCTTCGAGCTTTGTCCGCCCGTCAGCCTGCTACCCAGACGATTTGCAAGCTCGAGCAATCGTTCATCAGCTGGAGAGAGGGGAGGGTGGGGGAGGCATGCTGATGCACACGTGCAGCATGACCTCACGAGCCCGAGCAGACGGCCTTCCTTGCCGCTGACGAACCCTGTATGGTGCGGCTAAATGGACTGCAGTTCAACAACGCCTATGATTATCGGCCGAATCCATTGTGCAAACCCGTAGGAAGGGAAACACCACTTCGCTAATGTAGGGCGCAGATCATGAAACATGGACCCGGTCGAGGCGCTGGACCAGAGTGAGAGTGCTCTTTCACAAGTACAGCGCTTTGCCCCTCCGTTGTCAACCTCCCAGTTACCCCTCGAGTTCCCAGGCTCCTTGCTCGCTCTGTGGCTCGACATATATCTCGACTATGGCTCTATCAGGAAGGTTCCACAAAATCCAAGTCTCCAAACTGACTCTCGGCTTATCGCTCGTTCAGCAACGTGGATGACTTCTCGGGGATTGACCAATGTAACGTTCGCCGAGCACGCCATTGGGCCTCCCGCGCTCCTCAGCCGAGTCACGATTGGGTGCTGACTCTACGAACACGAAAAGCAAAGACCGCTGTCGAGTGCCGACAGCCACCCATCTGAGACCGCAATGGCCTCCGGGCAACTGCGAGATGCACACCGACTCGCGGGCGTGGGGGTTTACTACGCCTGCTTTAATGCTGACAGCGTGTCTCGTCACATTTCCTAGGGTTTGAGTAAGAAAATAAGCAGTCTATCAAGATTTCCAGAAGGTCCCGGACACCGGGGTTCCTTGCTCGTACTCCTTTCCCATTAGACGTAGTATTTGGAGCCCAGCCGCTATCAGGCATCCCATGGTTTGCCGTAGGGTCGGCCGGGCCGCTAGAAACCTATAACACAAGTCTGTAAGCCGCTTATGCGCACAGTGAACCGGCCTTGGACACGGTCCGCGACGACATTAGCGAGCGGATGTAAGTCAGCTTACTAGTTTGTGGAGTGAAACTTCCCTCTTCCCCGAGTAAGCTGTGAGCAATCACTGAGCAAATGGCAAATGGCAAATTCGTCCTCATCACATTTCCTATCAGGGCAGCCAGTCACAGCGAGAAGACGCATTATCCTACTTGGATCTGGCTCACTATAGTCGTGTGCCTACTTTTGCCTTCTCAGTCTTGGTGGGCGACAGTGAAGGAGCAGTGATACACGTCAGGTCGTATTTGATGCAACTGCCGGCACATCTAGAGGATCCTGTCTCGACGATTTCCTCTGAAAAGCTCCAAGATGCGAGACGTCTGCTTACACATGTGCGCTGAAAAAAATACAACGATATCACATGTCTATCAAAAATCGAAGACATTTCTCAATAGGATACGGCGTAGGGACATGTCAAGAGCGCGCGACCACTGCCTTTACCATGGGCCTCTATGGCTAACGATATCTAGAAGTAATTCATGACTTCGGCATGCGAGGTAGCGGGAACATATTTCGACGGATACTCTCGGCTCATACATGCTTCAGACTCCTGTCCTCTCTGCCAGAGACATTGCAACCTCTAAATCCCACTGTCAGACATCTAGCACAGCCATTGTGGCAAGACAAATATGGTCATTAGTATGGTCATCGATAAGAGAGAAACTTCATCCAGCTGGTCAGCGACATGGCCTGGCAAGCATACTCCTTCCAATCGCAATCACCACACCCAACCTCTTCAGATCCAGTGATAGTAAAACGACTCAATAGGAATGTGAGATTTCCGCATTCAGATCTTGGATGCAGGGGTGCATATTCACTTGCTTTGGCCAGGTATGTACGATGTGCATCATCCGAGACCACTTGCCCTTGCATTCTTCCCGCCCTGTGCGTCACTCATACCCCAAATCGCGATGAAGCAAACCCTATACAGAAATTGCTTGTACCACCAAAAAGAAGTGGAACTCGTCGCAAACCTATAGTGGTAGTGTAGACCAAGGCGCCATCTGGCATTGGTCCAGCCACATGCACACACATGTAGTATATCAAAAACACACATGATAGAATACCAGTACCAATCATATGTCCCCTTGTCAAAATCTCGCAAGCGCGCGCTCTATCCCTTCCTACCCTATCCCTACATGTATTCCCGAAGAAAAAACACCCAGCGCCATATCCACGCGCGAACCTCGCCTCCCAAGCCTTCCCGCGCACACGCAACTCTACCCGAGCCACACCACCCTCCCACAACCCAGCACTATCCCAAAAAAGGCTCAATCCCCTGATACTCTTCTTCACACGTGCAACCCACAAACCCACAAAGTACTCTTGCTGAGAGTATGTGTGTGAGTGTGAGTGTGTGTGTGTGTGTGTGGAACCCACCCACACCCCTCTCTCCCCAGGTCTCCTGCCCTTCAAATCACGCTAGTACTACCCAGTCAAGTCCTACGTTTGTCCAAAGTAAGTCCTCCTCGCGGCAACACTTCCCCCAACCCGCCCATCCGGGTCCTCGCACCCGCGCGTGCGAGCGCGCGCGCATGTGCTCGCAATCACATGTTGCCCGCAACAGCAAGAAGCCGCTACTTTGTGCTAGTAAACGGCTGGGAGGCTTTTTTTTCTGCACGCGCCGAGGTACGTATGTGTGTGTGTGTGGCACGTAAGTTATTGTATAGCGCTATCGACGGTTGGGAAACGGGCCGAATGGCGTACGGCGCAGTTTTTTAGAAAAAGCGGCAGTGAGGGAAGCGAAGGGGAGGGTAGGGTAGGGTAGGGTGGGAGTATGGTAGAGTCATCATCAGAGAGAGGGAGATGGTTAGAGCGTGAGAGGGGTACGTATGTGTGTGTGTGTGTGTGTGCCGCTTTTGGCGCATACTACGCATAGGTTATGTTGGGCAACCGCGCAGGTGAAGGAAGAGAGATGCGTATTTTACTGCGGCATGGGGTGTGTGGAATTATTCCGTGCCCCGGTTTGGCGGTTGTAGACAGAGAGGCCCAGTCATGGAGGGTGGTGTTGCGCCGCTGCTAGTCATTGATGCATTTTTTGGGGCGATTTGCGGCGCGGCCAAAGGCCAGTCTTTTTTCTTCCTTTGCAGATTGCGGCGTAGGTGTTTTGTGCATGTTGAGCAGGGACGGTGCGGAGTAAAGGTGCAGGGCACTGGGTAAGCTTATTTGGAATAGAATGTTTTTGCTTGTTTAGAGAGTCTTGTAGGTTCGTTTATTGAATGTGCGACCGAACGTGCGTACGTAGGCTTGCGCCGTTTGAGTCTAAAATGGGTGCATAAGGCATGATGGAGAAAGGGATCACCTGGTGTGGCAATCGGTAGAAAAGAATGGATCGTTACAACATCGGTCATTGCTGACCTTAAGCAAGGGTATCTAGTGAAGAGGAAAATATGGATCTGTAAGTCTTGGAAAAGGGCGGTGCGCAGTGCTCGTTTGCCGCTGCCAGCCACGTCCCAATCTCCTGTGCAAGCCGCCCGTTTTTTCTGGAAAACGCCATGCCCGTGCCGCATCGTATCAGGCGAAGCGCTTGTTATCATTCCGGCGAATGATTCATGAGAGGAGGATGGATAAGACGGAGATGAAGAAGGAGGAGAAGACGAAGACGAAGACGAAGAAGTAAAGGGGCACGACTGTGACTAGTTTGCCTGTCATACCCCCGACCTGGAAAGCTCATTCAAGTGTGCAAGAAGGGTAGGGAATTGTTGGGCGGCGGCTCAATAGGACTCATGGCGTAAGGGGCAAAGCCCTGCTGAACATGATGATCGAACTGCGCATATGGCAATGGTGGGTGGTCCATCATTTGCCATTGACGTGAGCATTGCCGTGCTGTCCATTTCTCTTGCGCACCAAACTCCAACATCTATGAGATTGGTAAGCTATGCACTTCAATTGCTACAATCGACACATACCTTTTGCGCAATGATCTCAAACTTGTTTTGTAACCAGTACTCGTGCGCCATACGTAGTGCTTTACGGTCGGTGTCGGTCCAGACGCGCATCCGTTCTCTTAGGCGCTTGTAGCGCATCTGTAGCGCAGGTATCTGATAAGACTTTTGCAGTTCTGTCTGGAAACGTGCTGCAATATCCTTCCACGGCATAGAGTCTTGTTCCTTGAGCTTGAGCAGGAGCTTGTCCTCCTCACTCAGCTCAAACTGTGTTGATGTTTGCGAATCTGATCGCTTCCTACGCTTAGAGCTGTCGAGTGTTTCTTCTTCATCCTCATGGTACCTCTTGGTGCTATGCGATCGAGGCGTCTCTTGTGGCAGAGGGGCAATAGGGGTATACATGCGCCGTGGCTGTGGTGAGACCATCTGGTTTGATAGCTCTACTGACGGTTCACTCAGACGAGGACTATGGTTCAGGGATGGAAACGCCGGATAGTACGATTCATGACTGGAGTGGATGCCCAGGGGGTTCATGGCCCAGGAGATGTTCGCTCTTGTGGTATTCAAGTTACTCAAGCTACTGTGATTTCGGTCCAGTAGGTGTGACTGTGGCCCTAGACGCATGGTTGACTGATGTAACGAACACCTTGGGTCGGACTGAGGCTCTTCTGATGGGCTGGCAGGCTCGGGTACCGCCGAGTCTCGAGAGTAGACTGTGCCTGGAGACAGGGTAACAGATGGGTCCAACTGTGTTGCGGATCCCGGATGTTTTGGCATATAAGGAAACGCTGTTGCTGGCGGCGACAGATTGATAGAGGATGTGTGAGAAGTAATGTAGTTGTTGTATGAGGCATAGCTAGTCTAAGTGGGTGCATGTGAGTAACCAGTCGCAGGGTAAGAATCAAGTACAAACCTCACTAGAGCACTCGGGGGCCGAAATCGAGGGGCCATACCATGCAGAGGCTGGGACATGGATGGCCTCGTGAGAGGGTAGAGGACTTTCCGGCAGATGTGACATTGAGGGCTGGAGTGACTGAGGAGACATGGGAGCAGGCGAGGGGGTCGAGGCGGGGTAAGTATGGCTGTGGTAGGGACTTTGCCACGAGGATGACCTTGACTGGAAGAGGTGTGGAGGAGGGATAGCACATTCAAGTGTAATCGACATGGCCTCTATTCCTGGCGGGAGAGTGAAGGGCCTTATTCTTGCTGCGCCTCTTCTACGCTGGTTGCCAATGAAGCCAGCAAGCAAGGAAGACGGGGCAGTAGCAAGAGTAGGGTGGGCAAGGCAAGGCGCGCAGTGATGGTGTTTAGGCTCGAGGTAGACAACTAGGCTAGGGGGACGCCTCCGTCATATTTATCAAGATAGCAATGGTATAGCGGACAGGTTGTGCAGGTTACTCTCTAGTGCATCGACTGTATCGTGCCCCCGGTAGGCCTGGAAGGATTGGGTGCTGCGCGCATTGACTGTCAGGCCTGCACGTTAGCGCCCCGGGCATTCACCCTGCTGTCCAGGCTGGCTCGTCACGGTATGGCGGCAGAGACCCCGGCTGCACTGCGTTGCGCTTGAGCCGCGAATTGGCTAGGCATGCATGGTCAGTCGACGGTTGTGTCCGACCCATTTGCTGACCCGGAACGGCATACTGGGTTCACTCCATGTGGGCGCGGTCTACGACAACGGCGATGATCATGGCGTACAAGTCAACGTGCAGGCGCAAGCCCAGCCTTGCCATTGCCATTCAGCCCCACTGGCCAGCCGCCATGGACATACATAGCAATAGTGGCCTCGTCGCCGCAATGCTCGTGTGCGTGCCGCGCCGTCTGTAAACGACGGTTCAACGACTGGGACCACCGGATACAACGCTGGTTCAGGCGGCCGGCCTGGTGACGTCGGGCTCTTCTTCTCTGCTGCGAGTTGTTTTTTTACGGAAACAGGACGTTGCCAGAGGATAATTTCCCTCCGCCGCTGCAGCGTGATATTGACGAGCCCGCCTGAGCTGGCGGCGTCATAGGATGCCGACAACAAGGGGGGCAGTCCATGGTGCAGCAGGACGAGATTTGGCTAGGCCGTGTTTTCCTATTTGGTGTGCAGGACGACTGTGCCGCGTGAATAGAGGTGAAAGCGAGCAAATAGGCCTGCATGAGGAGGGTAAGCTTGGTGGTCGTGGACACAAAGGCGCTTAAATGCGTGGATGGAGTAGCTGCCATTGGCCGCTAATCTCCACTCGGCTGGCTAAAGGCCGCTAATTCGCCGTATTCGTGCCACCCACCCTTCCTCCCCTCCGCCCTTCCTCCCAAACTCTCCTCCTCCTTCGCTTCGTCCCCCTCAACCACCACTCATACACGCAAGCCTCGATGATCACTGCCACCACCACTAACATACTCATATCGCCAGCCAGTGCGCGTGCCCTCCGTGTTAACAATCGCCCCACACCATGGCCTCAGCGACCCGGTGCTGGGCCGACTTGATTGACGGACCAAGCTGCTGCTGGTCACACCCCACCCTCATGGTCCCATCTCTACTAGTCCTCCTAGACTGTGCGTTGTCGGTCGGCTAAAGCCTCTGATTGTGCCCATCTCCATTCCACCCCGCTCCCTTGCTGTCGCCTGCTCATCGTCTTCGCTCGTCAGGTCCACCACTGACCATGGCCGACGAATCCGTGTCTGCGGGACTCTCCTGACGCCTTCCAGGTCTCAGGCTTTTTTTCCTGTCCGTGCTAGTTCCTAAAAGCAGAACATTGGCTTTTGTTCGGCGGCTGCGCGTTAAACTTCGCTGCCGCACCGTGCCGCATCGTGCCGCATCGCAACGCTTTCTCTACACTGCCTCACCAACATTGATACAGCCACTCTTCAGTATTACAAGTCTTCCGCCGCCATTCTAAGCATCTATCTTTACTCATTCCTAGCACAATCTGCCTTGTCTTAACCAGCATCTCGCCCTCGGCTTCTTCGGCGCTTACAAAGAGAAGGTTACTGGAATGTGGTAGGAAAGTGCATTTGTGTGTGTCCCCAATCCCAACACTTGCAGCAGCTACGCCGCAAACGTGGCCAGCAACCATGGTGGAGGGTCTAGGGCCTTGTATGTGCATCAAGAATACGACGAGATGACGCGCTATGCTACTCACTTCGGCCAAGTCACGAGTTTCAGGGTCCGTCAAGATTGCAGTGACTGCAACTAATGATTGGAGACACTTCGTCAACATGGGCCGGTCTCTGCATCATTCCAGAGCTACTCCAAAAGCTGTTGTCATCCGCTGTCGCATGTGCCACGTTGGACGCCTTGCAGGCCTTGCAGGCCTTGCATGAGCCTCGATGGACTCTCCCGTAAGAGGCCCCATTGCGAAACGAAATGAGCAGAGAAGAAATCGTAAAGCAGTAGGTTTCCCGACAATCTATTTTGGGACAACATGCCAATGGGAACGCATTTGTTTGCCCATGCTGTCGATCCTGTTGCTCCGGCTGTGGCACATCCTCCAAGCCGGATCGTCAACTGTAATGTGGTGGTGGCCCACTGCATTTCGAGTAGCAAACATGCTGGAGCGAATCCACATGCTCAATGTTAACCCTTTTGGTCGTTTTATCAATGGTCAGATACATGCGTTAGAATGCAACGAATGAGATGATAATCTGTTGAGCTTTCTCGGCTCCGTGCATCTCGTATATCTGTGTAAGAACTTCAACAGATTGAGGCAAAAGCCTTCATCCGCCGCTATGCTACTACAAGATATAGCAATGTCGATAGCAGATATACAATGTCTATGAACGGACATGATTGCGATTTTAGTTGCTAGAATACGCTAGTCATAGTTATTATGATGAAGACTGCACAAGGAACCTTGCTGCCAAGGTTAGGCGGACAGTTTGGTCACATCGCTCTAGCAAGTCACGGAAGGACGTCAAAGGGTGTGTTTGAATATCTCCGTACAAATGGGTAAGCCATGTAGTCCTGTCTTGTAGTCAATCTCCTTGTGTGGCTGTCGAGGCTAGGCCATGGATTGCCAGGGCTAGAAGATGCGTAGGTCAGCCTTAGAATCCCATGCTGACGGACCCCCTCTATCCGCCATGCTGCATTGGGCTTAGTGGATTGCCGGACTCCGGGGTACCGCCAAGCCGTTACGGATACCTGGTAGCTTGCGTATGCGGACGCGAGCCATCAGCTCCACAACGCATCACCATCCACGCAACCTATCCATATCTCTGCTATTTCTCATCTCCGATTCCCGAATCTCCCAACAGGTGGCGCTGGGCCGGCCCGTACTGGAATCCCTCATCACAAAGAACAGTGCTGGCACGCGGTGCCGACATCGAACCCTGAACCCGATACGCCGGCCACAGGCCTCTTACTGTGTAGCCGTCGCACACCGCATTCCGTCCCCAACATGGGGTTCAACCTCTTCCACATCCTCGGCGATGTCTCGCATACCTCATCCAAGCTCATATTGATATGGGCCATACACGCGAACAGCAGTGCAGAGGGTGGGTTGGACTAGCCATAGGCTACCGGTCGCAGCATTGCTAACATACTACACAGGCGTGTCCCTCATCACCCAAGTCCTCTACGCACTCGTGTTTAGCACGCGATACCTTGATATATTCACCTCCTCGGCTACGAAGGATGTATGGCACACATGGAACTTCTCCCTCAAGGTAGGGCGCGCTCGGATCTGTCCACGCTGGCAACTAGCGGACTGACTGGGATTAGATCTTCTACACTCTATCTTCTTTATACATCATCTTTCTTATGACGAGTGTATATGCGCGCACAAGAGAGCGGGAAAAGGCGTGGAAATTTGGCATGTACTGTCTGCTTGGGAGCATCATCATCACCCCTCTTTGGTATCTCATCTTCAAGAAGACCCTTATTGGTCATAGCAGTTTCCTCAAGGTTAGTTTTCCCATTCTGCTAGAAAGCACCAAAACAACCGAGCTAACCGCAACCAAAAATAGTTTCTCTGGGTCTTTTCGGAAATTCTCGAATCCGTCTGCATCATCCCTCAACTCCTCCTCTTGCGCCAAACTACCGTCCCCACCGTCATCGACTCATACTACCTTGTCGCACTGGGCACGTACCGCTTTCTCTATGTGCTCAATTGGATTGTACGCGGCGCCAACGAGGATCACTACCGCGACCCTACATCATGGGTCTGGGGCTCTATTCAAACAGCCCTCATGATCGACTTTGCATGGGTGTACTACACACGTCAGCGCGTCAAGCTCCGACACGGCGGAGTGGTGGATTCAGAGGATCTGGGCCGAGGATGGCTTGTCGGGCGCTTTGTGGGCAGAAAGAGCATGGACTTTGACTATGACGAGGAAACTGGCGGCCAGCGAAACGACTCAACACAACCGCACAACAAGTGGGGACGGCGAGGCATCTCGGTATCTGCTGACGAGGGCGTAGAAGGGGCGCCAAAGAGGAGGAGCCCGGAGAGGGGAAGCGCGGATCCGGAGAGCCAGCCGTTGGCAGACCCTGCAGCATTCGATGATGAGAGTGACGAGGATGCCCCTGTCGCGCCTGTGGCTGGAGCTTCGGTGGCTGAGCAGAGCGGGGTGAGGAGAGACGAATGGGACGACGATGTGGATGATGATGCGACAGAGCACGACGCATCTTCCAAGATGATCAAGTAAAGCAACTCGAGTTTGGATAATGTTTTTTTTAGATGTGTTGTAGATGGTAGGAGAATGTCTGTTTCTCTCTTGGATATCTATTCATTGTACACTATCCTCTCCTTGTCCAAAATTTGAGAAAGTCCTGAATTATATCTCTTTTCTCTCTCTGCTTTTACATTTTTTCAAACCCAAAGTTTCACCAAGATATGCATTTTCCAGTTCGCAGGGAAAACAAAATATGAAGTAACTAGGTAAAATATGCTCATTCATTTGCCTCGAAAAAAAATAGCCAATTGGCGTAACTCCCCTGTTTCATCCCCAACAAAAATACAAGGGGGGGGGGAAGGGTTCCTCATATACGTAACCCAAGATACTCCCCTCTCCACAAAAAAAAAGATAATACAAAAAATATATACAACGAACCAGGAAGGAAAATCCATCATTTTCATATTCCCGTACTTTCATTCACGCTTATTTGCACACACCGGTAGGAACAACGAAGCTGTTTGTGCGCTTGGTAGCGTTGTAAATAGCACCCTGACCGAGACCGCGCTTGGCGAAACCCTTCCAGATTTCACACTGGTTCTCGCCACCGGTGAGCGCCTTGTCGGCATCGAGGATGGCGTCTCGGGCAGAGACAAAGGTAGGGTTGCAGGGCTGGAGGGCCATTCCGTCGAGCCAGAGCTTCATGGCGAGGTACTTGCCGTCGGTGGGGACGCCCTTTGCGTTAAAGGTGGGGAGGTCGGCGTCGTTCTTGCCGTGCTTGTCAATGAGGTTCCAGAGGACTTCGTAGAGCATTGAGGCCCAGATGTTGCCGATTTGGTGGACGGCGGTGGCGCTATCGCTGTCAGAGTAGACCTGGGGGTTGACGGTCATACTGGTCGAGTAGAGGGCGCGGCGGATGCCTTCGGGCTTGCCAGTGACCCATTCGCCGATTGGGTAGTTGGTGGCGCGGGTGTCCTTGGCCTTGAGGCGGATGGCGGTTGCGTAGGCGTCGCTCCAGCCTTCGCCCATGCCACCAGATTCGAACAGACTGAGGCAGGCTGAGTTGGCTGGGCCACCGGTCAGACGGTTGGAGAGGCCGTGCGTGTACTCGTGGATAACGACACCGGCATCAAAGGAGCAGTCGCGCCAGGGTGTGGTGGAGGTGAACATGTACATGCGCATGCGTGGGGCTTGGCCATCTGGTGGTGTAGCAAAGTTTGCGTTGTCGGTCCTGTCTCCGTCTTGAGCGTTGAGGTAGACAAAGTCGGCACCGAGGCCACCAGCGCCGTTGTTGTTAGCCTCAAAGTTACCAGCTTTCTCGTTGAAGCCTAGTACGTGGAGGAGATCGTGGTACTTGTTCGAAGTGTAGTAGAGCTGGGTGATTGAGGCATTACCGTAGGACTTCCAGTCCGAGGTAGCAGGTGAGTAGGCGAAATCGTAGATGTCATTGGGTACGTTGGGACGTGGCAGAGTGATAAGGTTGCTTTGTTGGTTGTTCCAGTTGGTGTGTGCAACTGCGTTGTTACCACGGGTTGTTTTGTACGTGGTCGTACCGTCACTGTGCCATCCAAATTCACTGGCCGGCTTGTACTCGGGATCCTTGATAAGCTTTCGGCTTCCCTCGTCTGGGCTAGTGATACCCCAGGGGCTAGAAAGAGGAGAGATTCAGCAATGCACGAGCCTATCGTAATGGCGATAACTTACTAGACATTGTAGGTGGCATCGGCAGAGTAGTCAACGGCAGCATGGACCTTGTCGCCGGTCTCTGCGTCTACGTAGGTGAGAAGCCAGTTGCTCAGGATGTCGGTCTCGATCCTCCAGGTGAGGGAGAGCTTGCCCTCTTGGTTGATAAGGTAGACAAGGCGTGCTTCTGGGTCCTTGACACAGCCGCTCGTCTTCTTGATGGTGAATGTGTTGGCTTCTTGCTGGGGTTCAGCAGCAGCCAAGTCGGCAGACACGGGAAGGGAGAGAATCTTGACGGCCGACTTGAGGGCATCTACAGGCTCAGCAGAGTCACGCTTGCCCAGACTTGGTGGTGGTGCTGGGATTTCGCCCTTGTAGAAAGAGTTTCCAAACGAGAAGATACGGCCATCACGACCGACCTAGAGCGTGTTAGTCGTGTCGGATTCGAGTGAGAATTCATGGGACGTACGTTGACGTTGAAGTCGGCCGAGTCAATGTCCAGACCGTTGGCGGTCTGCTTGTAGTAAAAGTGGGCAATGCCATTGTCACCGACATATGAGTCTCCCGCAAGACGGAATGTAGCACCGGGTACAGTAGCCTTGACCAATTCGTCGGCAGTTTCCTGAGCAGTTGCACGCTTGGTGATTGAGGATTCGATGGTGGGATCCTCCTGGACCTCAGTGACATTCATGTACTGGGCAGCATGCTTGATACGGAAAGCATCGAGGTTGATGGCCCTCTTGCTAAGTCCGTTCTGGCTGTGGCTGGTGTGGGGATGGCCATAGACGCCAATGGCCGACAGCGAAGCCAGCGAAGCGAGAAGTGTGGACCGCATGACGAAGTAGAGGGAAGAGGGAACGAAGGAAGAGAGGGTGGCGAGATGTGGATGATGACACAGCTGAGGGCGTAGGGCGTGAGTCTTATAGAAGTTGTATGTAGGCCTCCCTCGCTACGGTGACTACCAAAGCAGCCTATTCACGTCTAGCAGACGGCAGTGGGCCAGGGTGTCGGTGCGATGCCGGGCAGGCTTTGGTGGATCACGTTTGGTGGCAACGGCGCCTACACGAGGAGCGATGTATCACCGGCTTCCTTTCTTAGCCTCGCCTCATGCGTAGTCTATACCCAAGCGTACGGGAGCCAGTTAAACGATTTGCTTGGCAACTTGGTAGAAAGAGGCAGGAAAGGTAGGAAATTGGCCGATCGGTATGCTAACAATATAGAGGAGAGATGGCGGACCTTCCAGATGCAGCTACAGGCGCGGGATGGTGTATAGTTATTTCCGCTCCCACATGTATAGCATAAATGTACATATGGGGACCCCTGGACTGGGGGCCTGTAACAGGAAGGCCAGCACAAGCAATGAGTCCATGGCAGTGCTTTTGCTCGCAGCAGTAGCCTGCAGGAACCCGTATAGCTGAACCCCACAGCTGCTCAGCTTCCCCAAGGGCGGAAATGCGCCTGAGGCGGTTGTAGTGGTTGCGGGCATGTCGAGGGTTTGGATAGGTAGGGTACATGTGTGTGGTGGAGCCTGTACGATTGCACGCTATTGCTGCGCGATAGCAGGACTTGGCGGCGTCGCCTCCTGCCCGTTTGGCGGTAGCATGCTTTTGCGAGGCCCCCACCACGCCGTCCTCATGGCTGCACAGGAACACTGGAGATCAAAGAGACACGGCGGAGGCGCATCATCGTGGCCACAGCTCGTCCGGCCAGGCTCAGGCCCGACGCCCTGTGAGCATCAAGGTGGAGACTGTGAGGGTGGTGAGGGTGTACAGTTGGTATGTAGTATGCCGTGTATGCAGGGCTGAGCCAACCCCAAGACGATGATAACAAGTCGCCACCAGGTGGTCGAGCAAAGACAAGAGACAAAAGGCGTATCCTGCCGTTTGTGGACGTGGACAATATAGCCAACTTCTCCTTGTGGTCGGCTTCCGATACAGCTCCAGATGCTGCAACCAAACACCAGACAAGATGCGGCGATGTTAGATGAGCACGTGCCCAAGGCTGCTCTACCTCCCTAAAGCGGAAAGGCATGTCGTGCTTGTCATCGCGCGAGCCGAGGAGATCGCCGCCGCCCCTGACTTATGACAACATCACAACGGACCGAGGCGGGTGACAAGTGCGACAGCCAAACGTCCACGCTGCAACTGGACCCTGGGTCGTGTCAATCTTGATTCCATCTTTGGCATTAGTACTTGGAATAAGTATTCAACCGGACCCTTCCCCCTCCAACATACCCGCAAGCCACAGCCACGGTCAAGCCACAGCCACAGCCACACTCCCATATCCCTATTACAACACAATCAGATTCCCAATCTTGACCCCCTGACTGCGGAAGTGATATCGTCTTCTCATCCCCATCCCGCTGGCTCTCTTCAGCTTGTCCATGGTCACTTGCCCTCCTCCCACCATGACCAGCGGTACAGGGTTCGGCCGCAGCATCCCCGTCGGCGTATGCTGTGCTTCGTCTAGCAGTGGTTGAGCGGGTGCCCGTCCTCCATCACTGTAGCCATCCTCGTGTTCGGGAAAACTAACGATAACCACAAGCTGTAGAGATGCGCTGCTTGGCGGGTATGCAGGCACATTGTGAAGCTTTGTAGAAAACGAGCAGTCGCCCCGAGGTATCACAATCACTTGATACTGCTTCGCAGTCTCCGCTCCGAGTCGCTCGTTGCACAGCGTAGTAGGATGCACGTAGATCTTTTTCCACGCTAGTGCCTTATCCGCGCTGTACGTTAGATCTGCATCTTTCGTATCCGGCATCGGTACTGCACCAGGACCAGTCGGGAGCGCTGCCGCTAGAGAATACCGTTTCGTAAGCTGCCGATCCCTACCTCCAGACCACGATGCTGTCGACGTCGATGTAGGCATCGGAGCAGACAACAGAGCCTGTAGCGACGAAAGGAGGCTGGAAAGATATGAAGGCTCACTTTTGAGCGCCTCCGCGTCAACTTCAAACTCAACCGCATCCGCAACATCCATATCAGACAAGTTGCCTGTCCCATCAAGTACGTCGTTGACCAGGTCAGACAGTACACTCGACACTACAGACGTCGGCTCTGGCGCGACATCAATCACCAAGTCCAGGACCTGAGCGTCTCGTGTCCGAGTAAAGAAGGGATCGAGTGGATTGAAATTGTCCATGGTGGATCGCGACATGAACACCTTCTCGTCGCGTCCCAGGGCAATGTTGGAAATGGCATAAATACGAAACTGCTCGTCCATCTCAACCGCACTGTCCATTGCAGGCATTTGGTCAAGCTCGCGCACCATGCCAAACCGCAGTCCGCTGATCGAGTTGACGAGGATTCCTTCTTGTACTCTCTGGAGCGCCCCAACTAGCGATGTGCTCGGCATATTGGGAAACGTCAAATCAAACGTTGACCGAACCGCCATGGATGAGCTAGTAGCGTTGTGCGGAACAAGCTCAGGAGGCAGAGTCCATGGGTAGTATGTGTAGTTTGAAGGCGACCGAACATCTGACATTGAGATGCTGGGATGATCTGCGTTGAATTCCACCAACGGCGAGTCCAGTGTCTCAATCGTCGGCATCAAATGCAACTTTGCCAGACTTGCCGCATGGTAGACATCAGGACGAGCCGCAGTCGCCGAAATACTGAATGGCAAGTGGGCTGGCGGGAGAGGGCACGTTTCAGCCGTCTGCCTGTCAGACTGAAGCTTAGATGCCGTCTTTTTCTTTGACCTTAGGCGTTTGGGTATGATCAGAGGATGTCCCTCTGTCGTAAAGACAAAGGGTGCATCCCATTTGTTAAGCGGATGCGATGGGTCGAAGAGCAAGAAGAGGTACTTCACAGTCTCGCCCAGAAAGAAGCTTTCCATGCGATCATTGAGTTCACCAGTGCGCACGTCCTGCAGGCCCGCCCATCCACACTTGGTCCAGCAACGCCTCTTGATGTCGCGAAGCGCCATTTCTCCTACATGGAGATACCATGGGTCTTTGGTCGCTTGATAAAGGTACCAGGTCGATTCAATCCACTCTGGCCGACCGCCCCACCAGCGTAAACCATGCTCGATGCCGCCAGTTGCAGTCGACCATCTCTCAGGCATCGCAGAGTATCGCGTCCACAGCGCAGTGTACAGTAAGTGTGTCTCGATGGCCTCATCCAGTTCACCAGCCAGGGTCAATAGCCCCTGGTAAAATGCACTGAGACTGTCAATCCAGAATGCCCTAATGGCGCCAGTGTAAAGATCTACTTGGGCATAGTGGGGATGGTGATGCTGTGCGCCGCGATAGATTTGTCGTTTGATGCTGTCATGCGCATCAAGCCAAGCAGTAAGAAAGGCGTCGGGCGAGTCAGTGGCAGCATTGGCTTCGTCATAAGGCAGGCCGGAGAGTAAGATATGCGACTTGAGGGCATACTCGAAAAAGCTGTCGATTCCTGCCCCAATGCCCGTGTAGGCATTCACCCATTGTCCAGTTTCGGCATCGATACCGGCACCAATCAGCCCAATACTGCTTCTGCGCTGCCAAACTGCCCAGAAAGCCTTCTTGGCCAATTGCTCATACCGAGGATTGCCCGTCAGCCGGCTCAGGACGGTGAACTCCAGAACCAGACTTCCCGCTCCAGCGCTACAGGTCTCGGTAACTTCGGTCCCTTTATCATTAGGATCTCTTCCACACTGTCCGTGTTCGGCGTCCATGTTATGCGGGGATTTGGCGTAGAAAGGAACGCCATGACGCAGATTGACCCGGGGATATGGCAGTCCAGTGGGTGTATTGAAGGCTGGCAAGAGACGCTCTGCCAAGTCTCTGGCCAAACGTAGCAACTGCCCATCATACACGAATCCGTTCGGCCATACAATTCCTTCTTTGCCGTCCTTGCGCTCCGGTGTAGGTTTGTAGCCACGAATTGGCAAATCTCCAACCGCAAATTGATGCGCACTCAGCAGACCCCCAACTCCGCGGATGACGGTTTCGAAGACTTGCACTTTGCTGTCCAGGTCAAAGCCTCTTGATCTTGCCCCTTGGCCACTTGGTCCGGGCCTTCCGTCTCCGTAGTTTTCTACCAAGAGCTTGACACCATCTTGAAATTCTGCCAGGGGCCTGTTGGCGCCTGTTTTGCTGGGCGGCGGGGTCGAGGCGAAGATGGCGAGGGTGGATAAGCTATCGATCAGGGTCAAAGAGTAGTTTCCCAGGACGTCATTGACTTCAATGTGCGCAGGATTGTAGCGGTCACGCGTAAGAGGGGCACATGTAAGTGGACGTAGTTCGTCTTCAGGGAATGCATGTTTCATGTAGCTGTCGTAGCCATGGTCGAATATATCGCGTGTTTCTTGCCTGGTATCATTAGCGAGCGCACGCGGCTGTATGCGCAATATGGCACAAAGTTACCTTAGGGCTGCTATGGCTTCATCCGTCATACAGCGTGCGAGAGTCGCCCAAAAACATATGCATAGTATGAGTGTCCATAGTAGCTGAAAGGACGATCCTCTAGGCATTGGCGCATTCCGCCACAGAGGCCATGCAGTCTGTCGCATGGGCAAAGGCGTGCCCGTGAGGCGACATCAGACTGTACTGTTTTTATCAGTGGAGGGTAGACGTGTCAATAAGCCTATATCTGCAAGGGGTGGGGGCGCATAGCGTTGACCGGGTGAAGGACACGATTACAATATGCCGAAGCAGCGTCATTGCGCCAAGAAATCTCGCCGTCAATTATTTCATCGGAAGACCGCAGAAGGTTTCGACTCCCATTGATACCGCCCGCCACCTCGCCCTCGTGTATCCTTCAGCCCATGTGTTTTACGGGCGCATTGCTTATTCAACGCTTTTATTCTTCTTAATTTGTGCTTTCCTTTAGGTTTCACCCTCTGCCCGCCATGCTGCCGCGAGGTGCCTTTCGGGCGCTGCGCACGCGGCCTGTACTTGCTGCTCCGCGCACAGTGTCGATAGCCTCAACATGGCAATGGAATCGCACATATGCCAAAGTTGGAAAGCCAAAAGACAACACCTGGAAGCCGTCGGATCCCATAAAATTTGCCCAGGAAAACAAGGCGCAGCCGAACCCGGTAAACTCTTCAGAGCAGCCAGAATTTGATACTGCAGCATCCTCAGAGAGCAACACAACACCATCACAGCCTTCAAGACCCATTGAGAGCGCCACCCGGGCGTCACAAGATGCAGGAAACAATTTCAACACCGCAGAGCACGCCGAGATGTCAGGGCCCAAATTGGCTGCTGAGAACACCGATCCCACCACCGAGAGTCCCGAGTCACAACAGCCACAAAAACCTCTACCCGATCTGCGATATGGTATTCCCTCAACATTTGCTGAAGAGCAAGCCGAAGCTCAAGGCAAGGCAAAGAGGGACCCGAATGACCCCAACGAAGACCCAATACCAGGCGCTGCAGGCGGCCGTGAAGGAGGCGCGGGTGGGGAACTACCCAAATCTGCATACGAGACAAGTACCGACAGGCGGCGGAATAGGGTTGCCAACTGGTCATACCTTGGAATGCTGCTATTTGGTACCACTGGGGCTGTCTTCATGGGAAGGAACTGGGAGAGTGAGGAAGAGGAATCAGCACATCCAGATGCTCCAAATGGGTGGACAGTGGGCCTCATGTATGCCCGCGCAGCCGCTCGCATCAATGGACAAAAGGCCTACTACACTGAGCCCACCTTCCAAAAACTGCTACCAGACAAGGACAAAATTCCTGGAGGGGCTCCTGAACTGACGCTTGTCCTAAGTTTGGAAGATCTGCTACTACACTCGGAATGGACTACCAAGCACGGCTACCGATTAGCAAAGCGACCTGGCCTTGACTACTTCCTGCGCTACCTCAGCTCACAGTACGAGCTTGTCATCTTCACCTCCGTAAAGTCCATGGACGCCGACCCTATTATCCGCAAACTCGATCCCTTCCGCCTCGTCATGTGGCCTCTGTTCCGCGAGGCGACACGCTTCGAGAAGGGCGAGTACATCAAGGTGCGTCCACAGCTGCTTCAAAAAATACATTTTCACTTTACTAATTTGCTCAGGATCTCTCTTATCTCAATCGCGACCTCTCAAAAGTTATCATTATCGACACCGACCCATCGCACGTCAAGCTCCAGCCGGAGAACGCCATTGTCTTGCCCAAATGGAAAGGCGACCCCAACGACAAGGGCCTTATCGCC
The DNA here is from genome assembly GCF_000523435.1 of Bipolaris zeicola 26-R-13. Classification (NCBI taxonomy): domain Eukaryota; kingdom Fungi; phylum Ascomycota; class Dothideomycetes; order Pleosporales; family Pleosporaceae; genus Bipolaris; species Bipolaris zeicola. Next base: position 125,712 of record NW_006912078.1, read on the forward strand.
ATGATTCCCTTCCTTGAGTATCTCGCCATGATGAGCCAGACCGGCACGCCCATTGATGTCCGCACTGTTCTAAAGTCCATGGAGGGCAAAGACATTCCCGCCGAATACGCGCGCCGAGAAGCCAAACTCCGGGAGCAATTCCAGCGCGATCTCGCTGAGCAAAAGAAGAAGAGCAGAGGCAGCGCAGGCGGCATGTTCATGAAGAGTCTGGGTCTCGACACCGCCAAGCAAGGCATGGTCCTCGGCGACCAGAACGTCTCGCAGGGCATGAACGAGGGCAAGATGATGATTGACATGTACCGCGAATTCAACAAGCAAAACTACATCCATCTAGACAAGCAAATCCGCGAAAATGGTGAGCAATGGCTCAAGGAAATGGCTGAGGAGGAAAAGAAGATGCAGGAAGCCCAGCTCAAGGATATGAAGGCCGGCGCATTTGGCTGGTTAGGCGGCGCCGCACCGCAATCTGCTACCGTCCCTTCTGCAGCCTCTGCACAGGAAGCTGCTGCTAGTCATCAGGCAGGCGCACAGCCAACTCAGACCAAATAAGAAATCTCTATCCATTTGGTGATTGAATGAGGATGAAAAGATACCAACTACGAAAAGAACGCATACGTATTCCACTCTTGATACCACAGTCCTCTGAAAGGAACAAAGGAAAAGGAAGAAGAAAGTTGACCGTGCGTGGGTTATGCTATCATGACGCGCGCGCGGGGCGGGAGAGAAGACTTTATTGTACTATATATTATGTTGGAATAGTAAATGATCACACACAAGAAAACACTACCCATTGCACGTATACAAGTTTGAACAACAAAGAAAGGGGGGGACTGATATTAAGCCCCCCCCCCCCTTCCTTCCCCAACTTGCTCAATGTATCTTGTCTATTTGCTTACTTTACTCTTCGCTCGTACTACTCCCATCCCTCGCAACCATACTCTCCACATCCATCCTCGCCGCCTGCACATCCGCAAACAGCGCCACCGTCTCCCGGGGGACGCCATACGCCAGCAACTCGCTCCTGGCCTCCTCCTTATTCGCATGCCTGAGAAACCTAACCGCTGCATCCCACAAGCGGCGACTCCCCGCTAACTCATCATCCGCATAACTAATCAATTCGCCCATCCAGTCCTCACGTTTATTTTCCATATTCCAGAACGCGATGCCGGTGCGGAGGTAAATCATGCCGACGTCAGAGCCACCCAAGACCTCTGCTAGGAACATTTCGAAATCGGGGTTGAGCGATTCTTCGAGGATGGTGACGCTGCGCATGCCCCAAAAGGCGGAGTCGTCCCAACGAGATAACTGGTTGTAGGCTGCGAGGAAGCGAGAGACAAGTTTGAGGCGCAGGACAATGCGGACGGTGATGCCGGTTTGGCCTGCGTAGCGGCCGTGGGAGACTGCCTCTTGGAAGAAGACGTCGGCCATGACGCGGCGGGTGCGGCCATGGATTAAGATATGAATTGCGTGAAAGGCTTTCTTATAGAGCTCGATTGCTTCGAGGGCGGTGGGTTCTGTGGACTTTGCTAGCGCGGCGTCACCGGCGGCTAGATAGTCTGTTGCTGATTCGAGGCTTTGCTCGAGGGAGGGGATGGGGCGGGCCTGGAGGCGCGCGAGTTCCGACTGGACGGTGTTTGAGAAGCCGATGAAGAGGGAGCCGTGGAGGCCCTTTACGTGTTCGAATGGGAGGAGGAGTTTTCGCTGGACGGCGAGGGGGACTCCAAGCTCGTCTTGTTCTTGTTCCTGTCCTTGCTCTTCTCTATCCTCCTCGCTGGCCTCGTCTGCTTTCGCTGGATTCCGCAGCATAAACGTAGTGTTCAGCCGCTCGTTCAGCGTCGGATACGACAACGCACTGTAATACCATGTCCGTGTGAACAACGGCAAGTCATCCGCCAGCATGACAACCATATGCTCCGGCGTTACAATCTGCATCGGCGAATCAATCTGCACCACAGCATGATGCCCCGTAAACGCATTCGCCTGTGCATCCGCACATACAATCGGCACCAAGCCCTCTGACGAGATATGATTGACTAGAGATACTCAAAACATCAACAATCAGCCTTGAAATTCCCACGTTTTCCCCTTCAAATGACGCTTTTTTTTTCTCTCAGAAAGTGGGGGGATAAGTTGAAAGGTAGAAGAGGGACATGAAGGGGGGGAGAAGAGCTCACGATGACTACCAGACAAGCTAATACCGCCATACTGATGGAGCTGCTCGGGCACCCCGTCCGTAGCCAAGAGATAAACACGATACATACCAGCACTCGGCCATGGCGTCGCGATCTTGACAAAGATGTTTTCGCGTCGCCACACGCGCTTGCTCTCCCGGTGTATCTGCTTGTTTACGTAGAAGACGTCGAGGTCCCAGTGGTAGACGCCGCCGAAGAAACCCTTTGATTCGAGCGCAGTGTTGCGCACGAGGTGGTCGCCAGGGTGGAAGTAGTGGGAATAGACTTGCTCGCGGAGCTCTAGTGGGAGGCGAAGGAAAGGGAAGGCTGGGGCCGGGGCGGGTGCGTCGTCGGCCATGGGTGGTAGTGGTGGCGATGGTGGTGGGTCAGAGGACTGCAGTAGACGTGTAGATCGTGATGAGAAGGGATTGGGGACAAGTGATGAGAATTGGAACATGCCGATTGAAGTTATCGGGGCCGAAAATAGGACGCTTTGAAGGGAAGATGGGCTAACTTGCGCCGTGTAACTGGTACGACGGTGATGCATGACATTGGCATTGTACCCCACTGTTGGTATCTCCGGTCTTAACGCCGCGGGCCGAGGCATCTTAATGAGTGAGGGTTCAGTGTACTGTAAGGTAGCACGTTCAAAGACATTAGACAACTATTCTTCTATCTTAGGTGTTGTGTATTCAATCTCTATGTCTTGTGACAGACCTATCACAAAAGTTGAATGAACCTTCTATAGGAAGTGCGCCAGACAGCCAATGCCTCACAGCCCATACAAGAATGTCCACTTTGCGTCCGCATATCTAGTCCGATCTAGACGCTCTGCTTCTACATCTTCTGCGCTCATCGAATTCGCCATCGCCAGCCTTTTCGCATTGGTGGCCTTGAGAATATACCTGTAAGCTATGTAGCCTGCAAGCGCAGCTGCAACAAATCCCAATGTAGCGTAAAAAGGCGTGAGGTATCTTGGTGCATGTTTCTTCTTGTACAGCTGACTGCCAATTACACCTGCAAGATTGCCGAACCCATTTACCCCTAAGACAAGGGAGCGCTTACCTGGCTCTAAAAGGATTAATTAGCATAGTGATCTTTAATGTCGATGCGACGATCGGCCAAGTGGGGCTGTTCCTGACTTACCAGGATTATTCCCACTCAGCCAGGCTGCCGTAAGAGGGGCTGAGACGTAGCTGCCAAACAGCAGGATGCATAGACCTATGTACTGAATGCTGTGGCACTGCGTAGTCACAGTTACGACAAGACCCACTAGCGCGATGCATGTTCCCATGATGATATGATAGCCTCGCTCTTTCCTGACGGCATAATTAGCAAAGCCCATGATACTTGACTTGGGAGTATATACTGATGATCTGAGCTGAGGGCAAACAGATAGAGGCCTACAGCACCGCAAACGAAAGGGGGTACAGACATCTATAACAAATTGAATTAGTTATTTTCTGCACCATTCAATTCGAGAAAATGGATTTGATTACCAGGTTTGCCTCGATGGATGAGTATCCTAAGCCTTGAACAACCATAGGCATGAAGACGGAGAATGCTTGGCTTGGTACACTTGCACAGATATTGAACACCAGGATAAACCAAAGCTTCCAGTCCTTGGCTGTTTCCATAATGTCCCGTCTTGTAAGGCGTTTTTTATGTATACCATCGTTGCTGTATTCATGATCGATGAAGGGGGCATTGTCCTTGATGATGCGTTGTGTGACGAATATTTGCTCTTCATCTGTAAGGAACCAGGCTGATCCCGGCCCTTGGGGCAACCAAAACCAAGCAACGAATGCAACGACTATGGTGATACCCCCCTCAATAATGAATAGGTATTGCCAGTTTTTCAGTATAGTGCCATTGAGGTGGAAAATGCCGAATGCTAATCACATGTTTATCAGTTTGAGTATTGCTACTGTCCATTATGCTGACCGCGTACCAATTGATCCCGAGAAAGCGCCAGCTATTGCATACTGGCCATAGAACAGACCTATACGGACTGCGAGGTCGTACCGGCAGTAGAAGGCTGAGAGGTATGCGATAGCAGTAGGATAGAAGCCGGCTTCACATGCTCCAATCATGAGCCGAACAGCAATAAGCGCTCTCCGGCCACGAATGAAGGCATGTGCTACTGTGAAGACTCCCCACCCAATCTGGAACACAAGTCAGGACACCAGCCACATGATGTAAGCATAAGTGGTGGGGCTTGCCATGATGATGGTGATCCAATGCTTTGCGCCAAGCCATCTCCCCATCGCAGCTGAGGGAGGCTGTAGCAGGACAAAGGTGATGAAGAAAAGCGAGACTGCAAGATTGAGATCATCCGGGGTAGCACCGATGTCTGTCGTAAAGCCTATGGGCAGCGTATGGTTAGCTGCTGCGATCAACAATGCGAGATCTTGACATACCCTGAGTCTCCGCATTCCCCACGTTAGATCGATCGAGGCCGTTCAGGAGATAAAGTAGTGACAGAAAGGGTAGGAGAGCGATATCGATTTTTCTATTGACATGCTTAGATGTAGGCTCGCCAGAAAGGCAAGTGGGCTGATCGCCGGTTGACATTGTCGACGACTCGACCAGGTTGGTGGCTGTTACAGCAGCAGACTTCAAGCTGCGAGTACAAGTACTACAGGGAATCAAGGGCTCACACTCATTCTCTTGCAAACGGGCCATGACTTAGGCAGGCTCCACAGTGAAAGCGACCAAGCGCAAAGAACCTGATTCACTTTGACAGTCATGGTCAGCCTCGTGCACTGCTCACGTTCCTAGTGACGTTTTTATATAATATTCTGTGGAGCAGCTTGGCCGACGCTGGCGATGTAGTAGAGCCTTGGCATGCAACAGGCTCCCGATCGAGCCGGGGAAAAAAACACGTAGACGGGCCAATCAGGGTGTTGAGCCTGGCAAGTGGCCTGTCTGCTAATGCGCGCTTATCCTCGATGGCTGGGTTACATGTGCCTAGCCAGATCAGATTCTCTTGCAGGGTTCTTAGGGCAAAGTCCAGGGGTGCGGTCGTCAGGACTGGGCGTACTGGGTATAAAATGGTCCGGGGGTGTAGGGTGAGTATCGATTGCAGCATCCATGTCAGCAAGGGTGATGGCTCGTGACCGTGCCTCTTTCTCTCCTCCTTCCCGAATAGGGATGCTGGTGTGGTGTCTTGCTTGGCCAGGATTACATCAGCAGGATCCTGGTCCCCTTTGAGCTGACCACTACGACTCTCCCAGCTCCCAGCTGCAAGCTGTCAAAGAGCCTCTGCACGGTGAGTCACGCCAACCATATTATAGGCCGGTCATGCTGCGGCTCGTGGAAAAAAAAGTCCCCATCAGCCACAAGCGAGCCGGTGCCTCATCATGACATTGGCTAGGAAGGCATCTCCGCGGCCCACCACTCACATGGGTAGGCCGTGATGCATTTGTAGCCCGTCGTTTTGCATCCACGTCCTCATCTCTTGGTACAAGCCGTTGTTTTCACCAGGACCTGGCGTGGTGCCCTGCATTCCAGCGTCTTGTGGCGCCGCATGAGGCGGACCGGGAATGTTGGAGGCGCCATGAGGATAGCTTCCCGGCTCCAACCTCCCATGATCGTGGGACAGATACCGATCCACCAAGGCCTTGAGATCTTGGAGAACCTTGAAGCAGTCTCGGGGATAGTTTGTCCCCGTTCTTGACTCATTCTCAAATGTGCGAATTGTAAATTCAATCTCAGGCGTATGTATACTTGGGGTCGGTGTCTTGTGGCCACCGGAGTAGTGGAGTATTTGTTCAAGTAGCAGGACGACGCCAGCATTGAAGACAAAATGCAAGCCCGCTTGGAGCAGCTTTCGCACTTGGCACAATCGCTGGGCCAACATGATATTTTGATGAGCTGCCTCTATACAAATGTGGATATGCTTGCCATGTACATGAGTTTGCAACGACCATTGGCCGTTAATGTATCGTTCGGCTACAGCTTGTTTGACGGCTGCTAGTAAGATTGGGCGTGTCGTTAGCACAATAAGCTGGTTGGACGCCATATGTAGACACAGCACGGCGGAATCTGCACCTTCTCCGCTCGCGAGCACTGACGGGAGTTCCAAATTCCACTCTTCAAGCATCTTGAGGGCCTTGTCTATATTCGTGACTGAATAGCCAGGTCTAAAGTTACGAGGAGCAATCTTGAACGTCTCGCAGACAATGTACCCGGCGATGCGGGATAGTTCAACGTGTGCACGGAGGCCCACAGACGGTGGCAGTGAACTAGGCGTATCAGCGGCTAACTTCGTTGTAATATACTTCAACGCAGGATACCTACCCTTCATCGCATGGAAGAGGAATCCGAATTGCTTCGTCAGCTATGGTCGGCGGGCGTCCCATGAGGACAGCAAGCCATCGGTCCAAAATGTACAGTGTCCAAAAGATGCGCTTGTTCTCTTCATCCTTGCAGGACCTGAATGCGCCATGAATCATGGCAATGTGGATCGCCAGGCTGACCTGGACGGGGTAGTCCCAAGTAAGTATGCATTTGGTACACGCTGCTTACAAGGGAATTACTGACATATACGTAAGCCGCATCTCTACGGTTGAGTTCAATCAAGTAGAAACCCATAAGAGTTAGCACTGGAACATCACTCAGGGTAAAGCGCACAGTGTCCAGAGGGTTACCCAGAAGCTTGCGTGCGCGCTTGAAGTAGGCTTCACCGGCATGTTGATCTGATTTTCGAAACAGAGGGTGGCCGATTGACGTGGCCAGAGCAAAGCACACGTGATAGAAAGCTAGGTATCTGTGTGTGTCATCTGTAGTCATCGAAGTCAACGAGACAGAGCTGGCTGTGTGCGTGGGAGGATTGTTGAGGTCGCCCCACCCTAGAGGAAGACGTCAGTGGGTTTATGTCGGCTATTGCATCCAATGGCTTACAGTAAATGCCACCAGACAAGAATCCGTCCTTGCCGTCTTGGACATAGGACCGCAGTTCTGCTAGCATCAAGTTCATGTCTGCCCAATCAGGCAACCACAGGGGGTCCACATTGGGGTTTGGGATCGGCCTCGAGTCGTACGTCTGGTAACGACCTATAGACGCAACAAAAGAAGACCCATCTGCCGACTCCGGGTGGAAGGTCAAAGGCACTAGGGTTAACATGAACTGTTTCAAATAATCGAGAAAAGTCGCCCCAGACGTCTCGCCCAGGAATCTCTGGGTGCCGCAAGGGTCGACGAGTAGGCGGCCATCATTAGCATCAGGTTGGTCCAAATCCATGGACACGGATGGAAAGGTAGGGCCACTCTGGCGTGATGCAGATGGGGCATGGTCGAGTTGGGCAATGAGCTCTGCTGCGTCTTCTGGAGCTGCTGATTGAAAGCCAGCCTCGAGTGCTGCGCATCTTCTTCGCAGGCGCTCCAGCTCGTCCTTGAGCGAGAGTTTGTCTGACTCGGGCGCTGGATACTCGCATTCCCGCGAAGTTTTGTGGCATCGTTGGCAAGGCTGTTCGCCAGAGCATCTGACACGGCGCACATTACAGGCATTGCATCTGCGTGGTGAATGTTAGTCCTGGTCCGGTGGAGGGGTGCTTTCTTTGTAGCGAGGGCGGTGGTGGTGGCGGTGCTGGGGCGTCTTGCTAAGTCTTGCTCTTCCAGACGTTTTCAACGGCCAGACTGGCATCACTCGGGAGCAAATCTCTGGCACGGTGGCCCATGACGGAATGCTACTTACGCCCTCACGACACGTTTTCTCTGGTCGGGCGCGACCTTGTGCCGTCTTGGGTTGACAGGAAGGCGTTGGGGTTGGGGCGAGGAGCTGTCGGACGTAGGTACAAAGTTGGTATGCATTTTCGGGCCGAATCGACTGGATACGTCGTGGTTTACTCGGCGATGGCATGGGCTGTGCGGGGGGAAGAAATGGGGGTGAGGAGCAGCAAAACCGAAATGACAAGAGGCGAAGGAATCTTCTACTGGTCGGGGGCGTGCAGACGTGCAGTTGGTGTGGCTGCCAGCCCCCACGGCGCCGCAGCAATCCAGGCCGTCACCATGCGCAGCCCTTTTGGGTCGCTATACGAGGGCAGGCGACCTGGATGCGACGATCTGGGGCGAAAAAAACCCAAGTCACCTAGGGTGGATGCATGCATGGCAGCAGCGCGGTACAACAATGCCTCCATGGTGCAAGCCAAAAGGTAAGCATTGTCGCGTTAATGCACTCAACGAAATAATAAATGCCAAAAAAGTCAGCAAAATTCATTGTCTGAAGAGGGTCCATTGAAAAAGAAAAGTCACATGGTCAAACATTCATATACTTGTTATCTGGAAGCAAAAGAAGGCAGCAGGTCAGACATTCATAAATCGTATATTCGGAAAAGGTCATACTTCGTAGTACGAGGGCTAAAGAGCCTCTTTTGAAAATCGCAGCAAGCCATATTAACATGTTGGGGCATCGCTAACACCAGTCATTAAAACGTCGGCCTGGTAACAACAAATTCGTCAGGCCGTCTCAAACTCGCTCTCACTCTCACTCTCTCACTCTCAATCTTCCAAGTGAACATTCAATTGCCATCGGCAGGCGGTGCGGATCATGTACTTGGCCTCTTCCTCGCTCATCCAGTTCATGTCTTCGCCGCCATTCCACTTGATGCCGACAATCTTGCCTGCACCCTCACCTTTTGTGTCCATGACGACGAACAGCTCAGCGACCTTGATGCCCGTCCAACTCCGGTGAAAGTGGACTTTGAGCTTGCCGGCCTGGTCTGGCCCCTCACTGTAGATGAACCACTTATCCTCCATTTCCTGAGGGGCGTGGCCAAGATAGAGCGAGTATATTTGCGAAGGGGGAAGGAAGATGTTCCATGATGTGATTTGGGGGTTTCCGGGAAAGGGCTTGGTGAGTAGAGTGTTGGGCACGACGCGTTCTCGCGAGCCTGGCGAATGTGGAGGGGTGGTGAGGTGGTTGTGAGCAGGCTGGCGGTAACGTGTGGATGTCTCGCTGGAGTCGAAGGAACTTTTCTCTGGTGGAGATGGCGGTGGTGTGAGGAGGCCGACAGGAGCGGGTGCGTGGGAGCGGTTACGCTGCAGTCTTCGTGGTGCTCGTTGGACAGGCGGGCGGATGCCCTGGTTCATGAGAAAAGGCGATGGAGGGGTATCGCCTCGGTCTCGTCTGGAGAAGCGTCGGAATATCGACACCTTTTTCGACAGTGCCTGGGATTGGTCCGACGCCATTATTGTTGTTTACGCGTGCGAGGCTGTTTCTGTATAACGCGCTCTTCTCTTTCTGGATATGTATGTTGTATGTATGGTGTATGCGTGTGGTATTAAGTAGTAAGTCGCGTGGGAGAACAAGGTCGGCAGCCCTCGCAAGCAGATGGACGGGTCAAGACAAAAGCAACGCAGCGCAAAGCGAGAGAAATAGCACGAACAAGAGAGCCCCGTCCGGCTTGGAGGGACAGGACGAAGGCAGCAGAGAGGGGCGCGGTGCAGGTCGAGTCGTCTTGTTACCTACCGTTGGCGGAGCCCCGGCGCTCCCCCTCGCGCAAGTCTGCGCCTGGCTTTATTTAGCATGCACCTCCCAAGCCGCAAGCAGACAAGTCCACGTCGTCCAGCGCACACCTGGCTCCACTCGCCCTGCACGCAATGCACCACACTGGCCCTTGTCCGCTGGCCTGACTACCAACATCGTCCTTGTCTCCGGCCCGCCCTGGCAAGCCGCATGCTCCCAAACTCTGCCTGCCCATGACGCGGGAAGGGCACGGCCGTCGCTGGTACCAAAGTGCCTGGTAAAGTGGACCTACACCTGTCCAACCATACGCCTGCGGCCACAAAACTCTACTGCCAACGCCCAGGTACTCCCAGACTGTCATACCGTCTTTTTGCTTCGGCACACGGCATGCTGCTCTCGAACCTACCTGTTCGCCAGGGCCCCGGGCGTGCAGTAGTTCCTTCTCGACTCTCTTCGCCGTCTCTCTTTTTGCCTCGTCTCTGACAGCTACATATCCTGTCGATCGCTACGGCTCCTCAAAACGCCGGGCGCCTAGTACTACATGCCAAATGTCCTTCTCTCGACGCGTATTTGTTGCCATTACACACTTGGCACGTGCCCATCACACAGCCCTCGCCATACACGGTCGGTGGGTGCCTTACATGGGCAGTGTAGCTGGTGGTAAGACGACTCGACTACCACTCGCCTGGGCCTGAGTGCGCCCGCATATCCCGTGTAGCGAATCCCGGGCCTCGTTAGTCCCAGCTCACACATCCGTGCTACCTCAGGTGTAGCGAATAGCACACGCGTCGTAGAGCAAAACAACGCCATGGCACCGACAAAAGGGGCGATTACCCTCACCGGTCAAAGCCAATCACCAGTCTACCTGACACGGAGCGTCAGAGTCCGATTGATGGGTGAAAGCTTCTCTAGGCCAGACCCTGGCCGGCCTACTGGCCAACATACATGCATACCGCAACGTTCGACTAGTATTCCTTCCCAGCCCCCTCATAAACAAATGCTCGGGCCCTTTGGGTACACGCGACACCCTGATGGAATAATCACACGCGAACTTTCTGAAAAAAAAAACCGAGGGCAGCAATAAGCTCCGACCCCTCTCTCCTCGACCTGCATAGTGATTGTAGCAAAGCAAATGCAGCCACGTGCAGAGAGACCAACCTAGTCCCCACGCCACTCTGCACCAGATCGTAAGATATGCATGCCACAGTCAGCCACGACTGGAGCTGGCCAAAGCCTCTGGATGATTGGACTCGGGTAACGCCCGCCGCTGCGTACCAAACATCAGGTACATGAAACAAGATCATTCATGGAGCTTTTTGTCGGGAATTATTGCTGCAACTCCAACAACCAACCCCGCAAAAGCGCTTACGTTCTCGATAACATAATGATAAGCCGTGTTTTCTCGAAGAACCTGTTAGAATGGGAGCCTAGCAGGCATTATGTCATGCACGGCGATCATAAAGGCCGGAGGTGATCATTCCACCGTAGTATGTTCCGAGTAATGGTCCACGGACGTCACGGAACTTCAGTCATGACAGCAATTCCCATTCGTGTTCATCCGCTAATGACTTGTTTATTCTATTCCTTTTGCATAACTAGGAGTCTACGACGCTTTTCGAGTACCACCCTGACATGGAACCTACTCTTTGTAGGTAATGGTCTTGAGGCGCAAAAACTCTTCGATACCCCAGTGGCCATTGAAGCGACCAAATCCACTCGCCTTTGCGCCGCCATGAGGTAGAGTCCACTCGTCGTGCACAGTCATGGAGTTGATGTGGATAGCTCTGTATTAGTGTTAGCACGTGCATCTCAACTGCAACTTAGTCACCACAAGCTGCTACTTACCCGCTCTCAATTTGCTTTGCGATTCTCAGTCCTCGGCCAAGGTTCTCGGTAAAGATAGCCCCAGAAAGACCATAGTCGGTATCATTAGCAATCTCAATGGCTTCTTCATCGCTCGAAATCTCAATGACGGACACCGAGGGACCAAACGACTCGGTATGGAAAAGCTCCATGTTCTTGTTCACGCCGTCGACGATGACAGGACGCATGCGTGTGGCTGATGTCTCGTTTGTCTCGGGGTGCTTCTCGTCCTTTTCGTAGTCGCCCTGCACAACCTTTGCTCCGTTCTTGACCGCATCGGCAATGAGTTTCTTGTTCTTCTCCACACCAGGTGCAGCTATGAGAACGGGCGCTGGCTTATCGCCACCAAAGATGCCCTCTACCGCGCCCTTGAACGCCTCGATAAACTGTGGCTTGATATCCTTGTGCACCAAGATGCGCTCAGAACTCATGCAAATCTGACCTCCATGCAAGAAAGCACCCAGCGCACACTGCACCGCTGCCGTCTGCAGATTCGCATCATCCAGCACAATAGCGCTAGCCTTGCCCCCCAGCTCCAGCAGCACAGGCTTAAGATTCTTACCCGCTGTTGACGCAATAATCCGCCCAACAGCCGTGGATCCGGTAAAGTTGATCTTCTTAATAGCCGGCTCCTCAATCAACGCAGTGGTAATCTGCGCTGCATCCTCGGGTCGATGGAACAGCACGTTCAGCACGCCCGCAGGAAGCCCAGCTTCACTCAGTGCACTTCCGATAGCCCACCATGTGCGGGGGCACAGCTCGCTTCCCTTGAGAATACACGTGTTGCCCGCCGCGAGGGGGTAGAGAATAGAGCGCATACCAAGAACGTACGGAGCATTCCTGTGCAAAGGAAATCAATCCGAATTAGCACATCATACCCACCTTTTTATGGATAAAAGTGGTACAAAGGGGCAAAAATATAACATACCAAGGTGCAATCCCCAAAACCACGCCAAACGGCTCCTTCACAATCAACGCACTCGTCCCTTCCTCCTCACAACTCGGAATATGCCCCATGACCCCGCTCAACCGCCCCGCCACATCCCTCAGCATATCCGCCATCTTGGGCACATTGAACCCGTTCGCAAACATATCCCCCGCCCCCGTCTCGAGCTTCATGTAGTCTGCGAATTCGTCGGCGCGCGCCTCAATCACGCTGGCGGCCTTGAGGAAAATGTTGCGTTTGGCAGAGTGCTTCATTTTGGACCATGCTGGGAAGGCGGCTTTGGCGGCGCTGACGGCTGAGGTTACGTCGGAGGGGGAGGCGGACGAGGCGCGCCATAGGTCTTTGTGCGAGGAGGGCGAGGTGACGGCAAAGGTTGTGCTGGTGGTCACTTCTTGGCCGTTTATGAGGAGGGGGACCGTGTATGAGGGGTCGGGTTTGATGACTTTGATTGTTGTCATTTTTTCTTATATGTCTTGCAATTCTTTTTTTTTGTATATATGCAAAGGTTATCTGTGAGAGAGGGAGGCGTTGATTCGAAATGGGATTTTTGATTCCTCCAACTGGGGTCGTATCGAGTTTACATATAAAAACACCCGCAATTACCATTGCCGATACTACGGGCCGTGTGTGTGTCGTAGCCAGAAATCCTACTAGCTTTAGTAACCCTCTTGTTTCTGGACCCCTCCTCCTCCCCTCCTTTCTAACTCCCCGTCCCCCCTCAATTTGGCGCTTGGCCCCGTCTCAGACGATCCCTTCCTTCCCTCCCCCCCCCCCCGGCTCCACTAAGTACTGTTTTTCAGGCTGCGTGCGTTGCATGCATGCTGCAATCCGCATGTATGAGGCACGGGGTTGTGGCGAGCACTTTTACATGGGCGTAGTGGGGTGGGGGCCTGAAAGTGCTAGCGTTCCGAGACGAGGATAGTCGGCCGAGACGAGACGAGGGGGTGGTTGCGTGAGGGGAAGAAACATCATCCGGTGAAGTTTATGTGGGGGAGGGGGTTATTCTTTTTGAGAACAGTAAAACAAAACAAAAACGTGGTGATTCTTAGTATATCACTAGATTATAGGGTGTGAAAGTGGTGTGTTTTTGCTGACATTTTATATAACTACAAGGGTTTCTAATTTTTTTTTCTGTATGTAAGCACCTTGTTTTTTTTGGTCCAATTTTCTATTCAACAAACTCCCTTCGTATCACCAGGCTTTTTTTGCATTTAAATTGTTGGAAGTTGGGGTTTGCTTTCAGCTCTCGTCTTTGATTGAGTTGAATTGATAAATACCCGGTTGCAGAATCCGTTTCACAAGGTTGGTGGTGAAACCTCGACAGGTGATACCTACATGAAAAAGGATTGCGGTAATTTAAGGAATCTTCGTATGCTTGAAACTCAAAGTCTGGGTTCTGTAGTCTTGTCGTTCAGCTTTGTAAACGTGGCGTGCGTGGGATACACAAGGTTGACTGGGAACTGGGGATATGCGGTTGTATTTGCCTTGAGGCATATACAATTGGATGTGCAGGGATATTGGTTGAGGATGGTAGGCTGCTTTTTCTCTAAATGCATTTGAAATATTGTGTGGACGTCCTAAGGCGGTTTATACGAGTGAATGCATGTTGGATGTTCAAAGTCAAGCGGGTCGAACACATTTATACTCTTCTGCGTACGGATCCTATCCACCATACCCGTCAATTCCACCAAAATCTTCATAATCTTCAAACTCGTCACTGCTGCAACCATCCTCTTCACTATCATCATCCGACTCATTGTTGGACTCATCACTGTCTATGTTCATCTCGTCCGAGGAACCAAATGTGTTCTCATCGTCTGTATATCCGCCATAGAAGTCATCCTCTACCAAATTATACTCGAAGCTAATCCCCGCGTCACGAGTCAGTTCAGTAAGGTGCTTCCAAAGACGTGTCTCAAGAATTCTCTTGTCAGAGTGTAGTAAAAATACTTGAACCTCACGCAGCTTAGGTGTATGAGTCGCACTGCTGGCCAACAGGTGTTTTAATGAACGAAGGTGGTTGCGGTCTTCTGGGTCAGCTCGGATACGCGTTTGGAATGACCCCAGCGACGACGGTAGTCCATTTATAAACTCTTTACCATATTCCGCTACCAGTGTACCCAAAGGGCAACTGAGTTCTTTCAACGATGTAAACTCGGTTAGGCCGCTGTGGTTGTGAAGTCGACCAGGCGTTTTCCTCTCTATTTCCATCTCGCAGTAAATCGTAAGAGTTTCTAGCGATTTCTGATGAGGCCTTAGACTCTTGGCTAGCTTGCGAAGAATAGATACGGGCGACCCATTGAACCACGGTACCATGTCCACAGATATGGCATATTCAAAAGCCTTCAAATGCCGTGAAGTTGAGATTAAGAAATCCAAACAGCTTTTAGTGTAAAAATAGCCGTTTAGAGAAAGTGTCTCTATATTATTTTCCCTTTTGTCTATCATTCCTCGAAGCGTCCGAGCATTGCTCTCTCCTCGACGGGAAGAGTGGAACTCCGCGATTCCTATTAACCGTAGCATGCGCAATGATTGAAACCTGAACAAAGGCGCGAGAGTAAATAATTGCAAGTCAAATGCATGGACCGTGACTTCTTGTAGATTTTCAAAGTGATGGATTTTCCCATTTTCGCAACCGAGTGCTTCGTTCATAAAGAATGACCAGTCGGGAGCGTTCGCGAGAGACTTGGACCGATCATAGCCAGTATACGTGATGGTCTGTACATTCGGTAAATATAGTAGGATTATGCCCGTCAGTACTTCGTAACTTCCAGGGTCGTTGTTGCATTTGTCTACCCATTTTCTCCAATAGCGGATTTCGAGGGCCTGCACAGCCTTTTTGATCACCCTTTTGTCCTGCGCTGTTGGTTCGTATCGCGGATTATATTTGTCCTCCAAGGTATTTCTCTTCACGTGCTGTACGAGTGCGGCCAGTTGCGGATTCGATATCAATGTGCGGAGGAACAGGTAGGCGTTGCAGTAGCGTGGGTCGAACAGCGCATAAGCCTCTATGATTGCAATGCGGTAAAAACGACGGCTTGTGCATGCCAAACTCAGAGCATTTGAAATCTTTCTCTTGTGGGTTTCCGTATCTGACAAGTACTCCAGTATCTCAAGGATGAGCTCGTCAGGTAAGTCTTTGATTGTCGCATGCGAGTTTTGTTTTTTCGAGGGTGATGCCGCCGCAGCTTCATGCGCAAGGAGGAGCCTTCGCCTTTGCTCCTCAGAAGGGAGTAAAGGAAAGTCCCAGTCGTTGAAAATCGGCATAAGTGCTTGAAATTTAGAAAAAATATTCTGTGGAGCAAAACGATGCCTTGATTTGACAATTGAAGTAGAGGTGTAGGTGTTCCAAGGTAGCGGAGGATATCTGCTGCTATAATAGGGCGGATCACTCGGCCTGACGCTGATTTCAGCTCTCTGTTTGCCACACGGAAACATTCAGCCTCTATATATGTCAAAATTATACGATATCCCCAACTACCTCAGCTTCGCCCACCTAGGACATATTGATTTTGGCTGCGATTTTCCCGTCTGTGTCCACAAAACCCAAGTATCTTCGACATCCGCAAAGAGTCCCATCCAATAAAATCTAGTACACATCAGATAAGGAATTTACTAATCAACATTGCCCCCGCACCCCCACAAGCACCCCTGCTTGGCTACTTCGCAAGAGAGTTGAGAGCATTCCTTCACGACATTACCCCTCTTTCGCCATGGACAGTCTATCCGAGGAGCTTCTGGATCATATTATTTCCGAGGCCGTGAAACCTTTACCAGACCGGCATGGTGTTCGTTATGCAGACCTCGTCAGTTTATCCATGGTATCACGCAAATTCCATCGCATCACAGAGCCATATCTGTACTACTCTATTGTCCTATTGGAGAAGAACAAAGACCAATTCTTGCAGACAATAAGGTGTTGCTCTGAACTATCACAATATACTCGGGAGCTCTGTATCAAGCAATCCTGTAACATCACACATGAAGTGTTGCGTCTTGCTCAGCATCTTCCAGGTCTGCACAAGTTGGATCTGGACCTCACGTCTTGCAAGACTTCAGATCTTTTGCCCATACTGCAGCTTCCATCAGTAACAACACTGTGTCTTTCTGGTGTTGTAGCCAGACAAGTCGATGATGCTAGTTCCATCAACTGGGGAATCGCCAACACGGCCATCGCGAGTCTTGAGATGTCCTTTTCGGATCCCGAGACCTGGTGGGAAGATTGCGACGAGATTTGGAAATTTGCTGCAGTCTTTCGCAACTTGGAAAGCTTGCGTATTCATAGCGACTACGAGGGAGAAAGGAAACATACACTCAACGGCCCAGTCTTTCGGTGTCTCGTGCATGCTTTTAGACATGCATTTGAGACCAGTCTCCGCTCTTTCAGCTTCAAATGCAACGATGTGAACCATGACTACATCTACCAGGGTGACGTGGCCGTCAGCGGCGCGTTCGATGCGAGAGAGATTCTCAAGCAGTCGCAACTCAAGAGCCTGGAGATTGATACAATGTGTCTGCACAGGTCAAGTCAAGAGGAGAAGCTGAGGAGCCAGGAGCTCGGTCCGTCATGCCTGCCAGCTTCGTTGCGCACGTTGTATCTGCGCCACCTTGTCGCGACAGGCAATCTGAACCCTACAGAACGAAACCTTATGCATTCGGATGAGGCACAGTGTTTGTCACAGCTAGTCAACCTGGGAGCGCGAAGAGCGCGTTTCCCAAATCTAGAGAAGATGACACTAGCTATCTCTCTACCTCCCTTCTTTGAAGAAGTTGCTTCGAGGATCGTCAGAGTCCAAGCGCGAAAAGTAAAATCGCAACTAGAGCTGATACTGATGTAAGTGCGGAGGGGAGTGTGCGGTTCGCAATAGCTGAAAACAAGCAGGTCTGAGTGGGACTATGTCAGTGATGATACGGTCAGATCATGGCCAGAGTATCATGTTACTCGAGACCCACGGCATTCTTTTTACGATCCGACATTTATACGCTGCGCATAGCCATTTCCAATATTTGACGATTGTGGATTGCTGTCAGTGTTTCTCAAATCACCCTCTGGTTACTTACATCCGTTACTCTCTCGCTCTCTTGAGCAACTAAACACCAGACTGTGAATTTCGATGTGTACTGCCATGCGAGATCATATCTTCGTACTTCTTCGATCAAGATGGGATAAGATTCTGCCAAAAAGCTTCAAATTGCATGTGAATGCTACAGAGCCTCTGATTGATGGCTTCGTACAACATCCTGGTCGTCTGGGGGGTTGAAAAATCTTGGCAGAGGCTTGCAACACACGGAAATCTTGGGCTACCGAGAACACCGAGATGCAGCTACACGTAGAAAGGGTTTTGACAGTGTTTGGCCAAAGGTAAGCATGGATGCTGACAGCATGGGGATTAAGGGCGCGCTATGAGCCTTTTGGGCTAACAGTCAGATTTAGGTGTCACGGTCCGATTGGATGAATCTATATGCAGTTGCGTGTTCCGCAGCCTTCAGCCACGATGAGCGTATACGCAAACAGAACAGCATCGCCGCAGACCATCGCATGTGGCCTTTCGTTAGCTTGACTACGAAGATGCCGGGGGCGGAGCGGTCAGTGTTAAGATACAGAGCATGCTCTATTTAAGGACGCTGTCACCGACCCAACCTCTTGTTTCGTTTCCATTCCAAACAGTCCTCACAAGTCATTTGCATCTCACTCAACATTCACAGCCCTAGTTCTTCGTAAATCCTACAACAAAGTCCTACAACAAGCTTTCGAAATGGCCTCTCAAGCGCTTGTCCTGGCAACCAACTCCGCACTGCAACAAAAACCCGCACCCATTGCCCCTCACAACTCGCCAACCCAACAACAACAGTCGTCAACCAACAAATCAGGTGGCTTCTGTCTCAAGAAAGGCCTCGATAGCCTCACCGAGATGCTTGAGCGCAAGATCGACCACCAGATTCTTCTCGCTAAGACCCGAGCTCATGCCGCGTCATCGTCACAAGAGACACCTGCCGATCGCGATTCCAAACACGTGCACTGGGAAACTGGCAGCAAGCTTCAGCAGACAGTAGCCTAGAGTCCCTAAAACACGTAGTTGGAGTACTAAAATCATGCCAAGAGGGGCTGACGTGTTACGATGAAGCCGTTTAGCTTCTTGGGTCTGGTCTTTTGCGGATCCGCTGGGTATTGATTTCATTTGCATTTGCACGAGAACAGTGTATACGCGTCTAAGCAAGAGTTTGGTACGAGTGGGCAGGGATCGATTTACGCCTTATGGCTAGTAGGCATTCTCTACATATTTCACCGATATTGGCGTGGAGTGTCATCACATGCCTACTAACAACAAGGCAACGAGTCAAGGATAGATATGGTCATGTGTTAGGAACAGTCCGGCAATATGAGGACCAAAGAGCGAATGTATGAAATACCCAAAGGCTATTAGAGGAGATAAAGAGGGGCGTTATAACGTATTTGTTCACATTAGCGAGCTATCATTTTCATAGGAAAGGATATTTTACTCTCATAGAACAACAATTGAATATAACATAGCAGCAGTATCTTACAGCATTTGACGCAACCACTTTATCCATCACTATTACACGTGATCATTGATCCAGGCAACAAGCTTTCCTCGTCAAAGCTAGTGCAGCCATGCAAGACCCAATCGCTACATTCAGATCCAATACACTCTCCCTCATCACGACACTCTGTATGTCAAAGCCGTCCAACGACATGGCAAAATCTACGCAAACATACAGCAAGCACTTCATCCCACTCGAGTCGAGCCCGGAAATATTCACAGAACTTGCGCACAATGTAGGGCTACCTGCGTCGTTAGAGTTTCACGATGTTCTTTCCCTGGATGATCCAGAGTTACTTGGGATGCTGCCACGACCGGTATATGGGCTGATTCTGATACTTCCGACGACAGAGGCGTACGAAAAACGAGTCAAGGATGAGGATACCAAGCTGGAGAGTTTGCAAGGCACCAAGCAAATCGAGGATGTGGTGTTTTTCAGACAGACGATTAACAATGCGTGTGGGTTGTATGCTATTTTGCATGCTGTATGCAACGGGCAGGTCAGAGAAAGGATAGGTCTGGATGGGATTAATATATATTGAAGACAAGGCCAACGCAGTACAGAGTCCAGCTCGATTGTTGGGAGAGTGCTTAGCTCAAGCCTGACGAATGATGTAGATGAACTGTCTAGAGCGCTGGAGAATAGCAAGGAGCTGGAGAAGGCATATGCTGACGCAGCTATCCAGGGCGATACGGATGCGCCAGTCAATGCTGAAGACGAGGTGGATTATCACTATGTTGCTTTTGTGCAGTCATCCAAGAGTGGACATCTCTACCAACTCGATGGAGACCGGAAACGTCCCATTGATCTTGGGACACTGGAAACCGATGAAGATGTTCTTGGAAGCAAGTGTCTTGATGTCATTCGGAACATGGTAGCACTTGAAAACAACAATGTCAACTTTAGCTTAATGGCCCTAGTTGAAGGCGCACGATTGTAGGTAGCCAAGGAGTCACACTCTCGGTGGAAAAGTCTCCGGAGAGCAGTAAAGTGTGAACTATGAAGGACCTTTTTATTTGTTCTTGCAACCAAGAATGCACGTACTGGAGTACAGCCGCATGCACCACAGCCAAGCAAGACGCGAGGCTGTGGGATGCTCCCCGAAGGGACTTGTAAAGGTGTCGTAGACCAAGTGGCTGGTGTGCGAGTTGCGTCCTAGGAAAAAGCGATTACTACGACAGTGGACATGAATCATTTCACCTCGTCCTAGAGGGTTGTTGAAGCTGGCCCATGTGATGTTGGAGAGACAAGGAGGGTGAATGTGTGCGAAGAAAAGTCATCGAGAGGCCGGGCGCATGGACCACCACGCGCTAGGCTAGCTCTGTAGCTTCACCTCGAGCGACGTCCCCGACCGCGATTGTGGTAGAATCCATAACTTACTCCCCACCCACCCTATCACGCCCAAATCGCAACCATGACTAAGAAGCGCAAGAGGTATCCGGATCTGAACCAGAAGCTAGAGGTCAGCATATTGAGAGCGAATTGTACACGAGACACGCATTGACAACCCGACAGCGACCATGGTGCTACTACTGCGAGCGCGACTTTGACGACTTGAAGATTCTCATCTCTCACCAAAAAGCCAAACACTTCAAATGCGACCGCTGCGGACGACGGCTGAACACTGCCGGAGGTATGCCGTCGCAATACTACAAGCCTCGCTCTCCCCTAACATTTGACCAGGTCTCTCTGTGCACATGAACCAGGTCCACAAGGAGAACCTCACGCACGTCGAGAATGCCAACCCAGGACGCCAGGGCCTTGAGCTCGAGATCTTCGGCATGGAGGGTGTGCCCGCCGAGATAATAGAGCAGCACAACCAACAAGTCACACAAGCACATTTCGCCGAGGAGCAGGAGCGCGCGCGGTTAACGGGTAACCCGATGCGCGGGGCGTACGTAAATGGCCAGGCTGCGCCGAACAAGAGGCCCAAGATCAACGAGAGTCTGGACGAGATTGAGGCGAGGGCGGCCAAGTTTAGAGAGGACCGTAAGAACGGTGTTCTCCCGCCGCCAGTGGAGCCCGTGCAGAATGCAGTATGTACATGTCGAGAAGAAGAAGAGAGTGAGAATGTGACTAACAAATTCATCAGACTCCGCCAGTCGTTCAACCGCCCTATGGCGCTCCTCCAGGCGCTCCTGTGGCCTTCCCACCTGGCGCTCCTGCATACCCACCTCAAGGCATCGCGCAACCCTTCTCACCCGGCAACGCCGCCATACCGACACGACCAGGCAGTATACCAGGCCAACCCGGTGCGCTTCCACCTCGACCAGGCTTTGGCGCTCCACCGCCCGGTGCATTTCCTCCAGGACCCAACGGCGATATTTCCAATTCTGTCGACGATCTCATCAACGAGGTTACCAAGGAGGCGGCGCCCAAGGAGGAGAAGAAGAGCAAAAAGGACAAGAACCAGCGGCTCATTTTCTTTGCCGAGACAACGAGTCCCGAGGAGAAGATGGCGGCATTGCCAAGGTTTGCGGAGTTTATGCGGACGTGATTGGGGAAGCGAAGCTGATGGGAGTGTGCGTGGTGTATCTTGACATCTTTTCTTGGTCCAATTGCAAAGGAATGCACGTGGGGATGGTTTTTTTTGAAAAAAAAAGAAGAGCTTGCCTTTAAAGAGGCGTGAGAAAGGGGGCCCAGACAAGATGAATGACAAGCTTATTGATGGTATTGCGCCGCGGAAGGGAAAAGGATGTACATCTCTTTTATTCTTCTCTACCCGCCCAAGACATGGAACGCGACGCGAGTAAGCAAACAGGGACGTGTTTTCTAGTCTAGCCATGTTTGTTTGTATACAGACGGTACATGTATATGTCTCAGAGCCCGAGACAGAGAGAGACATAGCTTTCGAGCGCTGATTACGAAAATGAAAGACTATAATCCGGTCCATTTTTTGAGATAAACATTGTCAGTCAGTCAGAAAGAGAACGAGAGTGGGAGATGTATGTTCCAAAGAACCAAAATCAGGGTATCTTGCATTAGGTGACGTGTAATCTGGGGCCGTATAACTAACAAAGCTATACAACAGTACATATGTGTAAATCGCGAGGATGAGGAAAGAAGAAAGACAAACATCGAGGTAAAAGGGTAGGCCACATTTTTTTTTCTTGCCAGAATTCCACGTTTCTATTATCGTTTTGTGGCCAAGAAAGAAGAAGGAGAACGATGAAGGAAGAATCATTGATCATAAAAGCCCAATTCCTCGCCTTCTTCCTGCTCATCCTCGTCGTACTCTTCGCTCTGCTCATCCTCGCTGCTACTGCTAGCCTCACTGGCACGCGCCCACTCCGACGTCTCCGTGAAGAGTGATTCGCCGAGATCCAGCGCGCGAGCTTGCGTGGTCGACCGACCGAGTAAGCCCTCTCCATCACTGTGATCTTGCTCAGGCATGGGTTCCACCTCCTTAAGCAGCGTCTTCTCATCATCCTCGTCAGGCGACGCGCGCGCAAAGCCTACAGATTTCGCAGTGTTGGGTCGCTCATGCTCCTCTGCATGCGAGGACGCAGGGGTAAACCGGGGCTGCTCTTCGATGATATCGCCGTTCCAGGGTCTGCATGCGGTGATGTTTTCGCCGCAGCGGAGACAGGTCCAGCCTTCGCCTTCTTCGTTTGCGATGCGCTGGGCGAGGCAGGCGAAGCAGTAGATGCAGCCGCACGAGGTGGACTCGTAGGGGTTTGTGATGTCTGTTGCTGCGCTGCCGACGACGCCGCCGCCGCCGGCTGACGAGGCCATGATGTCGGACTCGGTGGCGGTGGTGGGGTTTTGGTCGCGGTAGCAGATTGCGCAGGTGCGTTCAGGGAGGAAGCCGAGTTCGCCGGAAGTTTTGGCTTCATCGTCTTCGGTGGAGGAGGTGGTGGATTTTCCCATAAGGGAAAAGAGGGTTGCGCGGAGTTTCTTGAAGGTGCGGCTTAGAATGCGGCGCCAGCGTGATATGCCGACTAGAGGGAGGAGGAAGAGTAGGAATTCGGTGAAGGCATGCCAGACGAGTTGGCGGTTGAGGTACTCGAAGCTGACTTCGCGGGAGGTTGAGTGCGACGAGGGGGTCAATCGCAACCGGAGGAGACGGTCGGTGATTGTTCTGTAGCGACCATCGACGAGGAAGACGAGGAAGCTGGCAAGACCGAGCACATCGTGCGCATTCCCAGCCAACTCACTCAATCTGCCCAGCAGTTTGAGGCGCGCGGATTCAGGCCGTGTGTAGTCTTCGGACGTGGACAAGAGGTACTCCTCCCACTTTGTCCACGCATATCTCCCACCGACAGTAATGGCGCCATAGGCAATCTTCTGCCAGGGCTTCGGGGGCGGGCGATTGGGGGCACTGCTGCGGGCATCGGTATAGCGCAGCCCCTGTAAATGGGCGCCGTAACTGGCATTCTGGTCCCAAATGCTCAGCTTCCACAGTACGGCGCGCAGCAGCAGCAGGATCTCGGCCGAGTAGTTATCGGTGACATGTGAGCCAAAATACTTCAGACCCTCGCCGACTTGGTCTTTGAGTAGCGTCAGCAGCTCCTCGTCGAGGAGTTCGGCATCAACCTGGCCGACACGGAACTCTGGGCGCGTTCCCGAGCGGCCCTTGATCGCGTCCCAAACATTGAATCCGGCCGAGGAGACAGCGTTTAAGGGGAAAGGAAGGCGTGCGAGAGCGCGGGCAGGGCGTGATGGCTCATGGTGATTGCGCTGCTGGAGCGCGCGCTGTGCGCGGCGGGCTGCTATGCGTTGCTGGGCGGCGGCGAAGTCTGCGGAGTGCATCGGGAAGCATTGGGAGGCTGCCGGGCGCAGGCAGGGCAGATGAGGGTGTGGCGAGGGGGATGTGGGCGGGAGGAGACGGCGGAGGAGATGGCGGAGGTGAAGGTGGTGATATCAGAGCCGCGGTCGCGCACTCGTACTCGGAGGAACGTGATGAGGAGGGCTATGGGCCGAGGTTGGCTGGGCATGCACAAGCCGATGGGCGCCATGGGCCCCGGGGAGTGCAGACACGCCACAGCAACAACGGGTATGTGAGCACGCAGCATGGCCTGTATGCGATTCGAGCAAAGAGAAGGCCGTTCCTCTTTGTTTTTGTGTCTGTCCTTAGGCCGGTGTAGTACTATAAGTATATCAAAAAAGTTTAATTGCTAGTCCGCTCTCACCGTCGGTCGCAGAGGCCCGAGCTGGCGACGCGGGGACAGCAAACATGGAATTTACTTCGACTCCAACAAATAAGCAGACATCTAACCTGCAGCCTAGTATTCACTGACCCCGGGTGAGCAGGCCTCCATGTTGCCTTCATTGCTCACTGTATACACCCAATAGCAACATCTCATTCTGAATCTTTCGTCTGCTTCACACTTGCACTGTGCTGCATCTCGAACTACCCCACCACGGCCGCATATCCACCTAGTGAATGCATATATACATAAACACAACAAACAACAGTACTCGATGAGCGCCAGCTTCCAGGTCGAAGTCCCCGGCGAGGCCAATCCTCTGACCGAGGGAATTCTCTTCCATGTCCTGCGCTCCGCCTCGTCCGCAGACCAGACGCAGGTCCAGAGCGGCGCAAAGCAGCTGCAGCACTGGGAAAAGACACAGGGCTTCTACCCTCTGCTTCAGGTACACCAAATGTGACGCATATACGTGATATCTATACTAACACAATCCAGTCCGTTTTCCTCGACCATTCCCTCCCGCTCGAAGTGCGCTACCTAGCCATTATACAATTGAAGAATGGTATCGACAAGTACTGGCGCAAGACTGCCACCAAGTACGCCCACCGCTCTATTCATATGACCGCACCACACCTCTTCTAATAATATGGCAGTGCGGTGACAAAAGAAGACAAGGCCACTATCCGAGCACGTCTACTCGAGAGCGCCGTCAACGAGGCGGATCCCCGGCTGGCCCTCCAAAACGCCCTGGTAGTAGCAAAGATTGTTCGCTTCGAGTTCCCCAATGACTGGTCAGTCTGGCTACGTGCCTTGCTACTTGTAATATCTAACACCTCTCTCAGGCCAGATCTGTTCCAGCAACTCCTCCACATTCTCCGCGCCTCGACCGAGCCCAACGCTTACGCACTACAACTCCCCCGTGCGCTCCTTGTGCTCCTATACATCATAAAAGAACTCTCTACAGGCCGCCTGCTACGCACCCGCCAGAGCCTGCATACGGTGGCTCCGGAAATATTCAATGTCCTAGGGACCATATATGTGAGTAAGGTGCAAACATGGCAGACCTTCTTTCGCGATGGTGGCGACGATGAAGGCGGTGCAATAGAGAGCATTGACCATAGTCTGCTCGCTATAAAGACCATCAGGCGACTAGTCATTGCCGGCTACGAATTCCCGGGCAGAGACAAGGACATTCAGGACTTTTGGACACTAACCCGTACTCACCTCGGTGAGTTTCTACAATATGTGACACCAGAGAACTCGCCACTTGCAACAGAGGTACAGAAGAAGATTGGAAAACACCTCATGCAGCTGTCCAAGCTTCACCTCAACATGGCGTCTACTCACCCCTCAGACTTTGTTCTCCTGCCAAACTCTTTAGATCTTGCACGCGACTACTGGAGTCTGGTCGCAAAGGTAGGCGAGCAATGGGGCTCTACGTCTATAGAAGGCGCCAAAGTTAGTACCGATGGCGACGCTGAGGACGAGGCACCCATCCTCGAACGTCTTGCTCTCAAAGGGTTGTTGTTGATACGTGCGTGTATAAAAATGGTCTTTTATCCCACCCAGACCTTTCGCTACAAGCAGCAACAAGAAAAGGATGAAAAGAATCAAGCTACGCACTTGGTCCGTACAGACTTGTTCACAGACGACTTGGTGCGAGAAATGATGTCAGCACTCGTCCAGCGCTTTTTCGTCTTTCGCCCCAGCGACCTTCGCATGTGGGAGGAGGAGCCCGATGAGTGGGAGAAGATGGAAGAAGGCGCAGAGGACTGGGAATTCGCCATCCGCCCTTGCGCTGAAAAGCTGTTCTTAGATCTCGCAAAGAATTTCAAAGATTTGATCATCCAGCCTCTTCTCCAAGTCTTTTATTCTGTCGCAAGTGAGTACTTGCTCGAGATGCGGTGAGTTTTGGCTAACCTCTTGCAGCCCCCCAGAATGAGGACATCCTGTTCAAAGACTCGGTGTATACAGCCATTGGCCTTGCAGCTGACATACTCCACGACAAGCTTGACTTTGACTCTTTTCTGGAAAATACTCTCGTTGTAGAGGCTACTAAACAGACACCGGGCTTCAACATCATTCGTCGTCGTATCGCCATCATTATTTCTCAATGGATTACCATCAAGATGGCGCAGGAGAAGAAGCCCATAGTATACCAGATATTCCAACATTTGCTCGACAAGAACGACCCTTTGAACGACCAGGTTGTCCGCATCACAGCCGGAAGGAAGTTCCACGCTGTTGCAGACGAATGGGAATTCAAGGCTGACGCCTTTTTGCCCTTTTCTCAGGTCATGTTAGACAGGCTGATGGCCTTGGTGCAAGAAGTCGAGCTTCCAGAGACAAAGATGGCGCTGCTCAATACTATTAGTCTGATTGTTGAGAGAATGGAGCATCACGTAGGTTATATAACCATGCTGTATGTCCTGAGACTGACGCGATGCAGATTACACCATATGCTAACAGCATCATTTCTCTCTTGCCACCGCTGTGGGAGCAGTCTGGGGAAGAGCATCTCATGAAGCAGGCGATTCTAACGATACTTGCTCGTCTGACAAATGCTATGAAGGCTGACTCACGCTCATTCCACGTCTCGTTCTTGCCCATCATTCAAAGCGCCATAGAACCAGGTTCAGACACTCAGGTCTACCTTCTCGAGGATGCACTCGATCTATGGGCGTCTATTCTCGCGCAGACTCCATCTCCTCCTGAGCCCACGCCACCTGAGCTTCTCGGCCTGCTCCAGTATCTTCTTCCACTATTCAGCATGGACAACGACACTCTGCGCAAAGCCATTGAGCTCACAGAAGCCTATCTTCTGCTCGCACCTGCTGCAGTGTTAGCTGACTCTTTCCGACCTGCCGTCCTTCAAGCACTTGCAGAGCTACTCGGCAGTCTGAAGCCTGAGGCGAATGGTATCATGACACACCTTGTGACATGTATAATTCGTGGCGCTGAGGGTGTTGGTGGCGAAGAAGCAATCAAGGTATTGACGAGTGACCTCATATCTACTGGCTTTCTGGCAAAGGTCTTGGAAGGTCTCCATGGCGCATGGACGCACCACCAGTCTCATGGTCCCTACCGTGAATTACCTTCTCGTGCTGTCGATGGCGTGGTAGAAACAGACTACTTTACTGTCTTAGCCCGTATCGGCGTCGCTTCTCCTTCGGTACTTCTCGAAGCTCTTGCTTCTCTATCCAACGAAGGCTTGGAAAAGACGCTGGATTGGTTGCTAGAGGAGTGGTTCAGCCATATTGAAAACATTGGCGATGCACCAAACAAGAAACTCATGTGCCTCGTCCTGACCAGATTCTTGGAGGGCGGGCAGCCGTGGATGCTGGCCAAGTTGCAGTCATTGATCGGTGTCTGGACGGATGTGCTCGGCGAGTTGCTGGACGGCATGGATGATCGGACACAAGAGTATGTTGAAGAGATTTTCCTTTTTGTTGTGCTTGTGCTAATCGCGATATAGTTCTCTCTACTGGCCTCCGGAGCCTTATCACCCTACAGAGCCCGAAGCCCCAGAAGATGTGCGCAAGCGTGAGCTCATTTACACCGATCCTGTGCATCAGATCAATCTGGTTGCTTTTGTCAGGGAGCATTTACAGCAAGCGATCCAACAGGCTGGTGGCGAACAAGCGTTTCAAGACGAGTGGTTGAGTCGGGTGGATAAGGAGGTGCTCAAAGGCTTTGGCGAATTAGGGATTATGTAGGTAAATGGAGATGGAGATATCGGTACAGAATTACGATGGATTAGACACTATCAAGTTGTAAAATGAGTAAAAATGATGCTCTTTTGAGTACCCTTTATAGGGTTCCAATTGCAAACTTTTCCTTTTTTCTGTGATGATCTTGTTTGGTCAAAGCAAGGGAAGTAGAAAAAAATATCGCTACAGCATTGAAAAGTCATGACATCTTGATATCTGCGTATATACATCAATTCCCACATCCTCATCCCCCCTACTCAACCACCCCAAACTCATCTCGCCAAAGAAAAATCCACATAGCACGCACAACCGCCAACCCACTCCCCTGCGTCTCAACCGTGCGGCCCCTCCCCCGATCATTCAAATCCCCACCCACCCTTCTCTCCATAAACTGCACCTTCTCCCTCTTCCCATACACATCCCCTTCCTCCCCTTCCCCTGTGTCTCCATTCCGATAATCCGTCGCATTAACCCCAACCTCTACCTCACACCCCTCTCGCTCACCCTCATTCGCACCCCACCACCCCCCAAACCTACCCTCGCGATCCCGCGTCGCCAATGCAGCCTGCGCATTATGCACCACCCACCCGGTATACGCCTTGCAGCTATTGTGATGCAACGCTGCGAGCGCCCTACTCGCGCTGTGCGTCTTACCGCGTTGTGCTGGTTTACGGGGTAAGGGGTCACAGAATGCGGTTAGGTGATGGAAAAGTATGCCTTTGAAGGTTTGGGCGTCTTGGTTGCAGTGGGCGATTGGGTCGCAGAGTTCGGTTAGGATACCGTTGCTGCCGAGGCCGTGCCATTTCGTTTCCTCTTCTTTGCCTTTTGGTTTTGGTGGGGAAGATGGTGAGGAGGAAGAGATATCCCAGCCTGTAGCGCGTATAACGTTTCGCACGAGCTCGTGTCCGTCTTCTAGATACTGTGTTTTTCCAGTGGCTTCCCAGAGGCCGCGGAGACCCGAAAGTACAACGCCTTGGTTGTAGGTATAGACCATTTCGTTGCGGTCGTCGCACACGGTTTTGCTGTGGTTGGTGCGGTAGCCGGTGATATGGAAGCCGTCGGTGTAGAGGCCTTGGGCGTTTTGCATGCCGCTTTGCTGGAGCCAGGTGTAGCCGTTTATGGCGTTGGCGAGGTAGATGAGGGAGTAGCGGGGGCGGGTGTGGGGGTTGTCGAGGCAGCCATCGTCATCGTCAGCGTCTTGCGAGGCAACGGTATTGCTGCGGTTGTTGGAGGATAAAGAGGGTGACTGGGAGAAGAATGGTGAACAGTTTTGGTCGCCGGGGAAGTGAAGGTACATGCTTATGCTGGCGGAAATGAAGAGTTGGTTCGTGATTGCGTTTTTATACGGTAGGAGGGATGGGTTCCATGTCATGCCTCCGCCACAGAGGCGCCAGTCCCAACCTTTTTCGGCGAGTTCGTAGAAGATGCGTGCACGGTGGGCAAAGGCTGGGATGAATTGGTGGGCGTGCCAGGATTTGTCTGAGTTGCTGGATGAGGCGGAGTGGTGGGATGAAGAATGCGTTTCGATGAATCTGCTTGCTTCGAGCCAGCCTAGGACTACCCACAGCATATCATCGTAGGCTTGCATGCGTATTGCGAAGTGGTCTTCACCAAAGTAGTAGGCTGTGGTTTGGGAGAAGTACTTGTTAATTTCGTTTTCGCGTACAAGGGCTTCCATCTCGTGTTTGCGGGTCCGGGAGAAAGTGCTGGGCAGAGTGGAGGAGAGCGTGGAGAGCGTGGCCGAGACGTAGGTCGAGGTTACGGCTCCGGTCCAGTCGATTGCAGTGGTGTACTTGCCGAGCCAGATGGCGAAGTAGTGGTCTTGCATTGTGGAGAGGGCGGAGTACAGGTCTTGGAGGATGTTGGTTTTTGTGAGGGAATGGTTGGCTGGTGTATTGCCCTGGGGTGTTGATGGCGAATCTTCAGGCGATGCTTGTAGAGGTGACTGGGATCCATCATGTATGTCGAACTTGTAGTTTGTTTGAGCATCTCCTAGAGGACTTTTGTGAGCTCGCAATCACCAGACTGCATTTCTCAGCCTCACCTTGTCCGTCTTGATGGTGTGAAGTACCAGCTACCAGCCCCGTCACGAACGTAATCACAAGCAACGATACCAACATCCTCAACCGCCAGACTGGCGCGACAATAGAAAACGCCATCTTCAACGCCCCAAAATCTCCGAAGCTCTTTCTCAACTCAAGTTACCAAGCCAATCCAAAACACCCAGCGACGCGTGACCCCCTTGCGAAGTACGTAATCTGTGCTCACGCGCGCAAGAAGCAAATCCTACAGCAAAAACACACAACGGGCAGAACGGCCCCAGTGAAGAACTCTAACCGGTAGAGCGAGCAAAGTCATGGTAAAAGAGGAGAAGGTTGGGGGCGGCGATTTGTCTGAGGCTGATACGAACCTAGCCAAGTCCACCTTTTGCCGCGCTTGCATGTTCCGGCGCTTTTTTTGCTTCTTGTTCCTGGGTGTATTTATCCTTGGAGAACGACATTCCATCGATGGTAAACCTTCTAAAAACAAATGTGGTACACTGCTAAGTTGCAGAGAAGACGCTACAACACAGCACGCCCAGCACCTGCATATTCTCCCACTTCTGCAGTATGTAATCCATACGTGGGGGAGCAGGCACCTCCAACGCCGCGCCCAGACCTAGCTGCCACCCCGCCCCCATCGTGTGGTGGTCCAACGCACAGACCCCAATTCATCCCAACTCGTTTAAAAAAATAGAGGAACTCTTCCACGACAACAACCACCACGAAAACGACAACGCGAAAGGGCAAAAAAAGAATATGCTGATAAGAGTGGGATTCGAACCCACGCAGATTTCTCTACTAGCACCTGAAGCTAGCGCCTTAGACCGCTCGGCCATCTTACCGGAGAGTGATAGATGGTGTATTTGAAAATTGGGTTGAATATGTATTGAGTTTTGCGCGCTTAGAAAGACATTTTAAGCCACTAGAGAGCATATGAGATACAATTCGGAAAGTTGGGATCCTGCTGCTCTGGACTGGAAATATTTTTCATCTGTTTAAGTGGGGTACATGGCACTTGAAGATGAATTCTCTACTAGTCAGCCGCATGTCCGAGTGGAGCGCGGAATGAGGGACCAAAGGATCATGCAAAGGGTTTATTTGATAGGCTGCTTGCTTGAATAGGGGGTCTGATCAAGATGTTGAGTCAGGGACGGGCAGTGTGTGGAACTGGTGGGTACTAATGAAGTTCTGTGCTGGGGGATAGCCAGTTGGGATGGGCCTTTCCAGTCCCTTCCTAAGAAGCACCTACTTCGAACCTTGGTATGCTGCTTTCAGAGAGCCATGGCTGACGTGTATAATGGCATATTTTTGTGGTGCTGAGTACGAGTAAGTGTCTATTAAATTTCATGTTCTTCTACTCAATGAAGATGGAAGCAGATGTCCAGCAAAGTGTGTAATTTTTTTATCAACTACTCACCACTCTAGGCGCCACAGAGGGAGCAGCTCATATCTATTGATTTAGGAAATGAGCGCATCAATCTAGACCTCCCAGTTGCAATGTTTTTTGAAGACGAATCTAACACAAACCTTGAACCCAGACACCTGGATTCAACCCATCACTCTAGGATTTTACAGGCATTAGTGACTAAAAAGCCCAGAAAGCTCATTCGTGAAGATTCTAAAGAATGGCGAAGATGCCGATAGCCGCACTAGTGCTGAATGTTTTATCATAATCCTGTGCAGTCCGACAATATGAGGGATGGACTGGATTGGCGGGCAGTTGTGAGTGGGGCAAGTTTTGCCGACTACACGTACATCGTGACGACTTTTTCAGACGCGTCTTGAAGACAGCATGCTCATTCTACTAGTTCACTTTTATGGGGCGCGTATTCGGTTCACAACATCACAATGCTAGTCACATGAACTTTTTCCGTCAAATCACAAGTGAAGTGGCCTAGCATGATGTCAGCCAATCGTTTGATAGATAAATAGATGACATGTACTCACAACAGTCATGTCAATGCCCGACCTGGCTCGTGGAGAGCCAGGTCGGTGAGCTCGTATTGTAATTCCTGATACAAGGCTGCTGGCGACCTGTACTGTCGAGCGGCTTCCAAGATGATGCATCCAAGCCTCCATATCGCTGTATAAGGTGTCCCCAAGGTGGGGTATCAATACGCAAAGCTGGCTCCATAAAAGACTACTCGTCGTCCATGTCGTCGCGACCCGGACTCCTGCTCCTTGCCCTCGCCGCACCACGCCCGCTCTGTCTCCTGTCATGGTCGCGCGCACGGCCCTTGCTGGCTGGTGGTGGTCGTACAAAAGCATAGTCGACGGTGACCTTTTGCTCGAGAAGCTCCTCGCCGTTGGCCCCCTTTATGGCCGCCTTTGCTTCGTCCAATGTGGCGTATTCGATCAGTGCGTAGCCCTGTTCAGCATTAGCCATGACACGGTGGTCCTTGGACAGGCTCAGGCGCGTACCTTGACATAACCCGTGCGACGGTCGAGGTTCATGTGCAAGTTCTTAACAGTGCCAAATTCGCCAAACATGTCCTGGAGATCCTCCTCAGTCGCCTCCTCGTGGACATTGGTGACAATGATGATCCAGCCCTCGATGGAGCGCACAGCTGTTGCGCCCGCTGCTGTCTGCGCGTCGCTGGCCTTGGGGTCGGCAGCCGGCACGTCTTGCTGCTCTGGCTGATCGATGTCCATTTTGGCGTCTTCTTCCATGGCTGCGGTGTGTGGTTGGCTGAAGATTGCTTGATTGGTGGAGAGTGGGTGACTGTGGATGCTGCAGCTTTCCCATCGCCAAAAGCTGCCCTGGCCGAGCGGCTCGCGCTAGTCAACCTGCGCCGGTGGTTTCTCTTGCCCGCCGCGAACTCAACGCCCAGCATTGCCAACTGCCCTCCAATGCCCGGAACCGGGAAGGTACCAGAATTCCCAACGCCTGCTTGCTTCCTGCATTCAAAATGATTATTGTATCCACTTGTCCGAGCCCTGCCGGAGCGCCTATAATAAGAGGGCCGCCCGTCCTCCACTTGACTATCACTTGAGCTACCAACCCCACCGACGTCACTGTTGTCGTTACGTGACAGAAGAATTGAAACGCCCCAATCTCACCATGCTGCAATTTCTCGACAAATACGTGCACTATCAAGACCCGAGTCTTCCAAGCTTCTCTTCTTTGACCACTCTGTACTTTATCATCCTCGCCTCTTCGCTGCTCATTTCCCTGCGTTCGTCACAACTAGAGGAAGAGAGAGCACGCTAGCTACCATGTCGCAATTCACACATGTTTGTATACCAACTCCCACTGAGCTTGCCTTAACTGATTCAAAAAGATTGCTATGATCGGTTGTGGCAGTATGGGTGGTGGTATGGCCATGCTCTTCGCTGAGATTGGAGTCCATGTCTCCCTCTCGGACCCTTCGGAGGAGACCATGGATGCTGTCATGCAAAAGGCAGAAAAGCAAGGCTATCATGGAAAAGTAGACAAGTACACAGGTCCGCTGTCTCGCCTAACATCTCCACGGCGCGAAACTGACAAATGCAGACTACAACTCGCTCTGCAAGTCACTGTCATCACCACGCCTGCTTGTCTTCTCTCTTCCACATGGCGGCGTTGGTGACAAGGTCCTTGAGGGCCTGGAGCCCCACCTCTCTCACGGTGACATCATACTGGACTGTGGCAATGAGCAATTTGAAAATACAGAACGCAGGCAAGACAAGTGCAAGGGCACTGGCATCCGCTACATTGGCTGTGGCGTCAGTGGTGGCTACCAAGCTGCGAGGGCCGGGCCCTCAATGTGTCCCGGTGGTGACATTTCCGCACTCAACGAAGTTCTCCCCCTTCTGCAAAAGGTTGCAGCCAAAGACAAAAACGGACAGCCATGTGTTGGTATCATTGGCAAGGGCGGTGCCGGACACTATGTCAAGATGATGCACAACGGCATTGAGCATGGCATGATGAGTGCAATCTCCGAGGCCTGGGGCATCATGAGAAAAATGGGTATGGGTGATGAGGAGATTGGCGATGTGCTTGCACAATGGAACTCGGAAGGCGAGCTGGTGGGTTTTAGTTTTACGACTTCTTCGTGTCGCACGCTGACAACACATATAGAGAGGTACCTTCCTTGTTTCCATTGGCGCAGACTTATCGCACAAACGAGATGAAGGACGTCTCGTGATCTCCCAAGTCCTTGACAAGGTTGTCCAAGATGTGACTGGCGAAGAAGGCACCGGTGTATGGAGCAATACCGAGGCCATCGACCTACACGTTTCAGCTCCTACCCTTAATGTCTCCCACGCATTCCGCCTAGCATCTGCATTCCGTGGCGATCGTGAAAAGGCGAACAAAACACTCGATGGTGGATTCCCGCCCAATGAACTTACCGTCTCTGACAAGAAAGCCTTTATCGAAGACTTACGGCAAGCGACCTACGCAGCTTGCCTCGCCAGTTACATTCAAGGAATCAATGTCATTGCCACTGCAGACCGAGCACATGAATGGGAGATTGACTACTCGCAAGTCTGGCAGATTTGGCGTGCTGGTTGCATCATTCAAGCAGATTACATTTCCGATGAGATTCTGGCCCCTGTGTTGAAGTCGAAGCCATCTTCTGAGGATCTGAATTTCAACTTCTCTTCTCGCGTTGCCAAAGATGTTAAGAAATGCTTCCCGGCACTTCGGCGAGTCGTGGCCAAGTCGGTCGAGACGGATCAGGTGGTCCCTGCTATCGGCGCAACGTTAGAGTATTTCAAAGTTGTCAGCGGAACTGATCTGCCCACTTCATTCTACGAGGCTGAGCTCGACTACTTTGGTAGCCACATGTTTGACAAGAAGGATGATACAGATCCAAACGTCAAGAAGCCCGTGGAAGGCAAGCATCACTTTGAGTGGAAGCCTACAATGAGCCAGAAGGAGCAGTATGGGAAGAACTATTCGTTGTGAGGTGGCATGGCTACGACTTGTACTTGCAAAAAAATGTTACAAGGCAGTTTATAGAAGATAGAAACTTCAATCTAATGACATAATCACGACCAAAGGCAAGTATAAACAATATCTCAATTTTGGTGTCTGTGACATCGTGAACTGATTCCCTCAAGGCAAAGACATTAAGAACCATCATATTCACAATTTATTTTCTTTCTATGATTATTTACACCGCTACCATCTTCTCTCTTTCTATCTATCCCACACCCTAAGGCGCCACAAGAAACCCCGTGCTCGACACCAACTTATCACTAACCTTATCCCCAACATCCACCGTAACATTAAACGTCGTAAACCCCACATTCCCAACAAACGACCCCACCGTAAACACCGCCGCCACAATCTCAATCTTCTTCTGCTTATCAAACAGCTGAATATGATCCGGCGCCGTCGTCCTCAGCTTCACCGGCGCCTGCTTGGGTTCGGGGGTAGGTGGTAAATGGTTGCGTATTGCCCTACGCTGTTGATGCTGCCAGGGGGATTGTTGTAGCCCCATGTTACGGCGACATCGGTCCAGAGGTTTGACGAGTCGAACCTTTCGTCGAAGGTTATGGTGTAGGGTTTGTTGGGGGCGATGGTGGCGGGGACGGTGATGCCAGAGATGAAGGCGGAGGTTGTGGAGAGGGTGGTTAGGGCGAGGGTGATGGGGGTGAGACGCATTTTGAAAGTTTGTGAGAGGGAGATTAGATGTTGGCGTTTTTTTTTGAGGGTTGGGTTTAGAAAGAGAGGGATGGTTGGATGGGTGAGCGTGGATGGAGTTCTGTTGTATAAGATGGTGTGTTGTCTTTATGTAGTTTTTACCATTTTCTTCCCGCTTCTCATGTCAAGCTTCTAGACTCTATACCTCTTGACATGTCATCCTTCTCCGCCAGCCAGGTCCGTGTACAGTATGACTTTTCAATGTGAGATCGTTAACGGCATGCAAACGTGACCGAGACATCACCCGCCAACCCGTTTCCTCTTAGCTCGACCCTAGTAACCGAAACTCTGTCATGAGGAGCTTGTTGAATATTGGTGTCTGACCCAGAATGGGTGACCGCTAGTGTAATCATAGGTGGCGGGAGGTATGTCACTGCGTTGGTTGCTTACGGTTAATTTCCATGACAAACTTAACCAGCCGTCTTTTTTGCATTTTCTCACCGCATATGCTCCACGCGCTGGATTTCTATTACTTCTAGAAAATAAAGCTTAATTCTCTCGGTATAGCTGCGGTGAGCTTTGCTCCGCGTTTAGTACAACATTCAGATGCTTGTTACCACCATTCTCAGCGTTGCAGACTGGTGCTGTGATCACAGCTTTGAAGGCGATTATAGAGTTATACTAAATGTCTTTTGTAACTCTCAGAGGAAAAAATCTAATAGTACGCGGATAATAGATACGTGTGACTAGCGGTCTCGGAAGGGGGACAGGGATGAAGTACGGGAAATGCCGTTTGCGCACGTTTACGGTATTGGAATTATAATTAGTCACTTCTATTTTGGGGTTAGCATGGAATTTAAAAGGGGAAAGTGCTTATATGAGGCTATTAACGTTTATTTCGACCGTAGAGCGAACGGCATAGCGGACATGTTATAAGTTGGGTCCGTGGATGTAAGTGAGTGCTTCGGGAAACATGGAATGGGGACTAAGGGAAGGAGTACTTGAGAAAAGTGGTCGAAGCACGTTCATCGTTTGAGTTGAAGATAAAGGATGAGGAGATCTTTGAAGACATAATCTGATGATAATCTCTTAGTCCCAAGTTCTCAAAATGAACACAATGTTAGGGCCGGAATATACTGTTCTTATTATACCGTCTTGCTACTTATCTTCTTATGAGTACCAGTTGTCATGAGGTGGGAAACAAGACACAATGAACAAGGGAAAGCTGACTCGGAAGAGAAGATGAGTTATCGGTATGCTGGAAGTGGAACATCGGATCTTGGGAGATACCGAAAGTGTCTGGAAATGTAACTAGACATACGTGATTGAGGAAGGAGCAGGCTTCGATGCCTACTACCACCCAGAACCAAACGCTCTAATTCTGTTACCGTACCTAGCAAGTTCACTGATGGCTCCCAGTTTGGTACGAAGGGTTATGGAAATGAGAAAGACTGGCATATGGGATGGCCGACTCCTAGCTGTGATCATGCAGTACAAGTTTCCCCCAATAGGCGTCTTTTTCGCTAGGTTTAGCTTATTATTAGGGGGTCTGCGATCAAGGTATGTTTGCCTCCTTTTAGTGTCAGGCTACAATAACAAAGAGTATGCATAAGCGATTATGCATACCCGCCGTTTAGTGTACCTCAACTTATTCTTTACAATTTACCTAGTCACTACTATCTCTTTTAAGGAAACGAGGTTGATTGTAAAATTTGTTAAAATAGTAAATTACCATATCGGAATGAGGGATTCTAACATCTTCGCCCTAGAAGATAAGATTTTGCAAATAGCAAAATCAATAATGCTAAAAGGAGATAGATTTTTCGATCATAATTTTCTTGTCAAAAACGTGTGAGACAGAACTTTATCTTCAAATCCATGTGATTGGCTTCGTTAACTTAGGGGACCAGAAGATTACGTCTTGCGGCCGATGGTTCTGTGAACAGATAAGTAAAATTCAGACGTGGCCGCCTTCCTCTTGTTTCTCTAGCCAAAGAAAAAAATACTAGCAACCTTCATCTTCCTTCTTCCTCCCAGCATCACTAACACCCTTACTTCTTAAAAAGAAAGATCTAAACAAAAACTCACCATCCCCACCATGCCCCCGTTACCCAACACAATCTCTCTACACAGCAATCTCAATTCCTCACCACCCACCATATCCTTCAGTTTTGAAATCCTCCCCGCCCCCCAAATCACCTCCCACATACTCTCCCAATGCGCCACCATCTTCTCCTCCGCCTACGGCATCTGGGGCCCTCACGCCGAACAAAGAATAGGCAAACACTGCAAACACGGTAAGCGAATCCGGCTATCCGTCAAGCGTCTCCGGTCGCAGTCTTTAGCCCCGTGCACTAATAGCGTGCTCGTTCGCGGCATGTATGGCGATGAGCTTGCTGGGTATGCATTTGCGACGCGCTGGATGTACGAGGGGAGGAGAGTTTGCTGGGTTACGCAGCTTTGTGTGAAGGTTGAGTATCGGAGGAGGGGGCTTGCGACGGAGGTAAGTGTTTTTGTTCTATCTACATCACGTGTCGCAGTGAATACCATAAGTGTATTCAGCTGCGAGCTCTGTAGTTGACTGAGGACATCTTTTTGCTGTTGAAGAATTCGATAGGGGCGATGTTGCTGACTTTGTGTAGTTACTACGTCGCCTCCGTGAGGATGAGGACTACGCCTTTGGCATTTTGTCGTCACATCCAGCTGCTATTGTGGCAGGGTTGCGTGCGTGGGGCAAGGGAATTGAGGATGTCGATATGAGCTTTGTAAAGGAACATGGTGCTGGTATCATGGCTGCGTCGCCAGTACAGTACGTAAGAGACGCTAAGTTCAGGGGCAGTATCTTCGGCAGTGTAGACGATGGTGCAGTGTGTTGTGCGGACACGGATTTTTGGGTCGATCACGCTGAACCTTTGGCTATATTGGCTGATGTTAAGAAGATATTTGCTTGGCCATTTGGAAACCTACCTGAAGGATGCGAGTTTTTGGCTCTGATTAGGATTGTTTGAAGGTCGAAGGCAGTTATATCCAGTTGTCCTACCCAATCTCATGACATACTATCATCAACCATTCTAGTTCGAATTATGATCGCCAGCATGGGCGATATTCGGCCCTTTCCAATGACACAAACGTATAGAATGATCTGCTTCCAAAATAAACAATCGCCAAGGCGGATGCAGACGGAATGGAACGAGGGCTCTTGAAATGAACAAGGATCAATGTTATCATCTGACTCAATCATCTTGAAGGTCTAGAACTTGCGTTCGTGAGAGATGGAATTTCATGATGTTGACACTACATCTACTACATTCTCATCTTGATCAAGCCGGAATTACGGCATGAATAAACCTCAATAGCCTCAATATCAAAACCCTCATCTTCTCATTACATTACTTGCGAAGCTCAGATTGAGTCTTCTGGTCCTCGAATTCTGTCATATCGTTAGCAAAGCATAACACCAGGTATATATTTCAATTACTCACCCTCGAGCCAATCCACAACAAAATTCTTCAAAAACTGCTGCGCATACACAACCTGTGGCGGCGGCAAATCAGGCGTAGTCTGATTCTCAAAGATACCGTTCTCTTCCCAATGATGCACGCCATGGCTAATAAGCAACCACGGCTCATCAGTGGAGGTTTTGCGGCTATCCGGGTACCACAATGGGGTTGCAGGCCTCCAGGGATCGGCGTTTCCACCGATAATAGCGAGGCGCTCGTATGCAATGTCGAACCCGCCGTATTTATTGACGCGCTCAACATCTGGAGGGGTCTCGATGCCGAATTGTGCGCGGCAGAAGAAGGTGAGATATTCGAGGTCGAGGGTGCGCGAGATCAAGGGCATGATGTCCTTGGGTGTGTTGCCGGTTTGGATGTAGCCCCATTCGGTGCAGACTTGGTAGTTCCAGCTTACATAAGGGTAGTCTTCGAGCGAACTGGCTGACTGGAGGGCGGTCGTGTTGGTTGTCGTAAAGAATTGGTCTTGGGACACGTCTGATTCGCGCCAGTTTGCAACTGCGGTGCGGTTGAGCCAGGCAATGGCGTTGAGGGTTATGTCCTGAACTGCTGTGTCGTTGGGGTAGCCAGCTGCTGAGACGAGCTTAGCAACTTCTGGACGCAGATTTTCGGCAACAGGCTCCTCGTTGGTGATGTTCTGGCAGTAGTTGAAGAACGAGGGAGAATTCTCCTCAGGATCCCAGCTTGTGCTTTGGAGACCGTAGACACCAGTGAGCTGGTTTGCGAAGTCGCGGTTATCCGTAATACGGCCTAGGCCAAAGACATTCTTGAGCGATTGGACCAAGGAAGTATCGTTTTGGCGCAACAGGATGCCGTCGACCACATCGATCAAGAGTTGAGTGTTCTTGATACAGTCCGGAGGTCCGTAAAGCCTGGCGGGCTCAAAGTACTCCCAGTAGTCATAGATGGCTTTGGTGACACCTGATGACGAGATTGCTCCCCAGAAGGTCTCTGGGTAGACTACGCGCAGGAACGCAGCTTGCGCTCCGGCATAAGATCCACCGTAGACAACCCAGGGGGTGTTTGGAGCTGTCAGATCCGCATCGATTCCATCAAACTTGACGTTCCTCGCAAAGTAGTCAATCTCAGCAAGAGATTGCTCCGTTGTCAAGAAGCGCATGTTCTTGGTGCTAAGATCCGGAACAGGGAAACTCTTTCCATAGTAACGGTGTTCCAGGATGACGCCTAGACCATTAGTAGCCTTGATGACCTGATGTACAATTCCCTTTTGGAGGAAAGGTAGGCGACCCACTCCACTGGTTTCTCCGCTGAGAAGGACAAATACAGGGCCGCCTGGCTTGTAGTAGGTGTCATCGAACCAGTATCTCAAGTTGAAAGATGCATTGCTGTGCGGCTCGTAACGAGTCTCGTTGTGGAAGAAGTCAACTGGTACAGACAAGTTACGTTCCGGGTATAGCAGGGACGGGTCGGTGTCCTCGCGTTTTGCAAGACTGCGACGAGTCTGTGCTTGGAACTAATTATCCTGTCAGATTCACCGGTCCAATATATTTAGCATCGTGCCATTGTGCGTCGACTTTGTTTCGCTCGAATTTCGCCGAGTAAGCACCAGATGACGATAGTATGAAAATTAACTCCTCGTCGCAGCTAGGAAGAGGACAATAGACTGATGACTAGCTCTCGTCTGAACTTTGGGCTACACAAACAATAGAAAAGTTGGCTTACCTCCTGCTCCCTGTCCGCAATATTTCTTGGTGAGAGCCTGAGCGCAGAAACAGCCTGTAGGCTGGAAAGGACCGCTGCGACTGCAATTGAGAGACGCATGGTGTGAATGCGTTGGTCGCCAACTTGGAGCGAAGAACGGGCACGACTGCGCTTTTTATATAGTGTAATCGCACACGAACGAAGACCGAGCTTCAACAGCTATGATAACTATCCGCCCCTGCCCATACATATCAGAGACTGGCGAATTGGCCATGATTCAGGAAGGTGGTTAAAGTAGTGTGCCATCGCTAGCGCAAGGTCGATGCTCGAACAAGCAGGAGAAACGGTGATCGGCAGATGTGGAGCCGTGGGCCGTGGCGCACCGCAAGCTTTATGGGTTGGCTGCTTAAAAGTACCTCAAAAGCGTTAATAAAGGATCCTGTTGGTGCCAATACGCGGAACAGTGCGCAAGCGGCGTGCAACCGTCAGTTGCACATGACGTGGTGGCGATGCCGCGAGGTTGGTGTTGCAACCAGTCGACGCCCCACCTTCACCTTGGCTATCCAGGACTAGCTCGCTTGATTCGCTGAACCCCGATAACACCCCTAATATCATCCAAATATTAAGTGCTTTCCGGACATTGGTCGAGCAATTCATATCAAGAAGAAGTTCTCCAAGCTGTCATCCTGCAAACTTCCGTCTTGGTACATTAGCCCGTCCACGAAAGCCTCGCCTACGAGCTTGTGATACGTAACAGCGGGAATCTTTGCCGAACGCCTGTTGACGCAGTGTCGCAGTAAGAAGGGTGTCTTTCCGCCCAAGAGAACAGCCACGGTATCTCCTTTCTTCATATCCCATGGACCCAAGCCAAATCTTCCATCTTCAGTAACAAAGAATCGGCGGCAGATACAGGCATTGTACACCGCGAGCCTATAATCTCTATCTTCATCGTCACGTGGATATTCCTGCAGGGGCTTAATTCTTTTTCTCCAGTCCATAGGTTCAATCTGCCAGCAATCCGCAGTGACTGTGCGATTGAAGGATTCTCTCATAGCAGATGTTTCTGCATGCCCTAGCTCCTTACTAGCGACAAACTCCCAGCTGCGCAAAACCTGGTCCCAATCAATTTTTTGCTAGGGTCCTCTTACGGGAACGATTCTAGTTCTTGCTACAACGTTAATCTTGTAACCTGCGACTGCCAGAATACGATGCTCTAGATCAATTACGAAGTGTGGGGGATCGCGTCCCGATGCCGAGAACGGTTTGGATGATTCAAGATCTAGCAATCTCTTGGCCTTCAAAATAAACGGATAATCATAGCTGAGTCGCCAATCTCGACACCAACTCGCATTGTGAAGTTGCGCCCCAGGAGCATAACTGAGTATGTCCAGGTTTCTCATGTGGACTAGACAAGACTCGGTAAACTGCAGGAAGACTTCATCCGGCGGCTTGCTATAATCAGGCATTATTAGAGATGGGTTATCCGACTGTAGTAAACCAAGCAGGGCGTATATTTTGTCAGATCCAAATGTGGCTAATTGTCGTCGAAAGCGGATGACGAGGTCACCTAGTGCGACGTTGGAATCCTCAGCGTCATTTGCCTCTTCTTTGAGGCTTTGAATATATTTAGTGGATAAAGGGGCCCTGTAATTACTGAACAAGCCGTTTGCGAAGGGGCTGTACGTGAATAGTTTGTGGACAGCTTCCCAATCAACTTGGAAGGGACCACAATGTATGACCACGTGACGCCCAACGACTACCTCTTGAATAACCCAGGCACGACCCCACCAGCCATGCTCAAAGATACGGAGATATTCTGCCCTCATGCTGATCCACGTCGGCTGCATAGTGTGATTATCCCAAAGTGTTTCGATTTCCTCGGTCTTTGCAATCCCGAATTGCTGTACGAACTCGAATAGAGAACCAGTAGCAGGAGCTGCTTCGCCCAACCACACCACCACCCTGGAAGCCTTCGAGTATATGTCTCGCATCATCTGGACTTGGGTGCTCTTCTCTGTATCATCGAGTTGATTGATGCATACAGCATCAACCCAAAGTATTCTTTCATGCTCAGTGCTGCGCAGCTCTTTGAGTGCATTATACAAGTTGTATGAAATGTAAAATGATTTTCCATCGACCCGGATGGTGTATGAACGTAAGCTTACACCCCAAACGTAGCTGAGTGCCTCGAATTCTGAGAACGAAAGAGGTCCCTCAATCAAGTCGCATGTGATCTCTTCTTCGTATCTCCCTGGTCTTAGCCGCAGAACTCGGATACGAGGTGGCCCTTTAGAAATATCGGAATAAACTTGGGCGTTTTTAGCCAGCATTTTGTTCTTTAGCCTTGGGTAGATAATGTCAAAGACTGGATACCGGTAGAACGCGAACGACAGAAAGAAAATCACAAAAAAACATGCAATGAGAAACAAATCTAGTAGATCGGATATCAGCCGAAACCCTATAACCACGACTAGAAGTGCCAGGGCAGGGGGGACCGCTATGGCTGCTAGCATGAACCCAACCGAATAAGCAATGGTAAAGTATGCGTGTTTCTTCGCGATGCATCCGGAAGGAGTGTGTCGGTGAATAGGATCAGTAAAATTCGTAAAGACCAACGATGTGAATAAGGATATCCCCTGTTGCGCGGCAAGAGAAGTAAGGGACAACGTATACAGATTTACGATATGTGATTGAGACCCATAATAGTGCCACCGACGAGCCACGAAACCTGAATCTACTCGTGCATTCATGGGGTACAGGGCCCAAAGTATGCGCGATAGATTTTGAAAAAGGGAGGCCATGACAAGAGGGATGATTGCCTAGAGGCGTGACCCGTAAAGTGCGTTACTGCCATCAGTCATCTTTTTGGATATTTATTGCTTGAATATCACGGAAAACTCACCTGCGTCGCTCGTTACGTCTGGAATTTCAACAGGGTTGTAGGAGAGAAGAGCAAAGAAAGCTGCGAGGCGAACAGCGAGATAAGAGTAGAACACTGACTGCGCCACTTTCGGCCCCCAACTTGGCTGGAGGCGTTACCATGCGCCACTACAGCCTCAGGACGACGACCAAAATACCCTACCAATTTTCTCATTTGACTAGTTGCACAGTATAATGGCCGTACTGGGTAAGTTATCACCTTCCAGAAGGCCTCCAAAAGACCGATTGTCTCCAGTTAGGGAAATCAAAAACTGAGTGGAGGGCTTGCGCTAAGGATAGATATCATCACAAAAGGATCCTGAGCTGAGTAATCTTTCCAGCTTACTATCGCTTTGATCGGTCAAAGTACTTCCTAAGAAGTGTGACAAGGACGCCAAGCTACTTGAACCAATGACTCAGCCCCCTAACGTGCATGATGACTTCGGCTACGCTGTCATAGGCTGGATATCAAAGGATAAACAACATGGACAGAATCTACTCCAGAATCACAAAAAGATAACGAATATGCGTAAATCTCAAGCGGGGAAATTCATACAACATCATCACCATCTACAAAAGCTGTATCAGACCAAGTTTCTCTAAACCCCCACACCCCAACCCACCATCCCCTACTTCGTGACCTGCTCAATCCTCTCCACCGTAACACTCTTCTCCACTCCCCCTCCCTCCATCCCCCTCTCCTTCACATCCGCCAACGCCGCCTC
Organism: Bipolaris zeicola 26-R-13; assembly: GCF_000523435.1. NCBI lineage: Eukaryota > Fungi > Ascomycota > Dothideomycetes > Pleosporales > Pleosporaceae > Bipolaris > Bipolaris zeicola. Next base: position 170,019 of record NW_006912078.1, read on the forward strand.
GCCCACATCCACCGCCTCCTCGCCATCAAAGAACTTTGCAATCTCCTCCATGGGCGTATACCTTGTCTCCACAATACAAAAGTAAATAACACCAATCTCGAAAGCCAGAAAAACGCAGTAGCAGATGTAGTAGCGCCACTGAATAGCGTCGAGCGCGATGCCGTTGACGAACTGGTTGAAGAAGAGGGCGGCGGTAACGCAGAAGTTGAGCCAGGTAAAACCTTTTGCGCGGAGGCCGTAGGGGAGGATTTCGGTGGTGTAGCCGGCCATTATGCCGGATTTGATGTCGTAGAAGATGCCGTAGAAGAACTTGTTTCCGGGGCCACATTAATATAGCTTCTTTTTTTCTTGAAAGGGTGTAAAAAACTTACGATGCTGACGATGAAGCCTTTGCCCAGAGGGGCACGGGGCGCTGCGTCGTAGCGCGCGGAAATAATGGTGAAGATGTTGAACATGACAAAGGTTCCGATTGTGGAGATGAGGTAGATGGGGCGACGACCGAGTTTGTCGACGAGGAAGGCGAAGAGGAAGTTTTCGCAGAGGGCGAGGGTTTTCATGCCGCCGTTGATGCCAAGTTGCGTGTGTGGATCTGTGAGGCCGACGTTGTCCATGACGTACTTGAGGTAGTAGGAAATCAAGCCGTTGCCGCTCCACTGGCTAAAGAAGCCGATGGCGGTGATGATGGCGATTCGCTTGCGGTTGCCCTTGGTCTTGAGAAAGTCGGACCAGCTGGTGGCGTTCTGCTGCTTGTCCAAGTCGATAGCTGCACGGACTTCGGCGTATTCGAGTTGGACGAACTCGTCGTTCTCGTCTCCTTCACCATGCCATTTAGAGAAGACTGCGAGGGCTTCTTCGTGGCGGTCTTTGTTGCATAGCCAACGAGGGGATTCGGGCATGAAGGGGACGAAGGCGATGATGATCAGGGAGCAGATTGCCTGGAGAAGGGAGGGTAGGCGCCATGACCAGTCACTCTGTTCTGAATCAGTGATGACACTCTCATAATAATCTCCACAGCAGGGATTGAGTGATGGCGAGAAATGATTTTCTCTCCTGACTTACCTGAATCTGAAGTGTACCATAAGTAACCCAAGACGCAATAAACGCACCAGAGTGGTAGCTCGCACCCGACAGCGTGACCAAAACAGCACGATCCTGGGGATGAGCAATCTCCGCAATAAGCAGCGGAGCTGAGCCGAGCACAATAGTATCTCCAAACCCAAGAATCAATCTAGCAGCAATAAACATGCCAATGTCCTGTGCTCCTGTTTGCAGTCCAACAGCACACAACATGATTGCGCATCCAATCATCACACCAATCTTCCTGCCCTTCCAATCGATAAGGTAAGGCGTGAAGAAGAGACCAATGAGCGAACCAAGCGACATTGAGGCGTTGAAGAAACCAAGCATTGCACCGCGGGGTTCGCCGAAGTAGTCCTGCCAGTAGGAAAGCGATTGGAGACCCTGTCACTCATCAGCATAGATCAGCGTGCAAACGTAGTGTTACCAACATTCATCATACTCCCATCGAAACCATTCGCCGTATTGGTCAAGATAAGAATAACAATGTAGATGTACAGTCTACGCAGATTCGGTCGCTTCCACCATGGTAGGCGCTCAAAAGCACGACCAGCGAAGAAAAAATGGCCCTTTGGCGGTTTGACAGGTACGACTTTCTGGGTAGTCTTTGGCGGGCGAAGAGAAAAGCCCATGATGGATAGTTTGATATCGAATGTTCGCTGAAGAATGCAGTGTAACAGCCAGCGCCTGCCCCGATGAAGAAACAACAAAGGGTAAAAAATCTCGTTGGCCACTGCATTTATATACTTTTTCCACATCCCAGGGCACATGCAACGCCAGGAGGCATACTACCGCAGGTTGCTCGCGTGAGGTCCCAAGCGCACGGTATCTAACCGGGGCAAACCTTCCTTGGGAGGAGCCAAGATGGGTGAATTGAACTACATTTGCCTGGCCTTGTCCCGCAAGTCAAGCACTGCCTTCTCGGATTCTGGTGTAGAGCGAGTCCATACCAAGGCACTGCGGTCTTGATGATTCTGGGCGCCAGCGTCCGTCGGGGCTGGGATGGATTGGGGGAGTCCTGGGGCGTAGACGACTAAGCCCAAACCTGAATGCGGGGTGAAGCTAAGCAAGGGCGCGAGTGACCCCATGGGGCACAACAGGCTAAAGATCGTCACAGACGTTGTCTTTTGCTTTCGTGTGGTTGAGATGGAGACGTGCAGTTTGACCTTATCCCGCGCTGGCTGCTATTGGCTATGGAGTGGCGTGGGCCGAAGCGATACTGGAAGTGTTTTAGTGTCGCGGTGTGTGATTCGACGTTCATCGTCGGTACATTGACAGCCGAGCAAGCTTTCAGTACAGCCTCGAGTTGGACGCCAGCCAACGCTACCAAGAGGCGCGCCTAGACACTACAGTCTTGGGATACCGTGCTGGGCCATAGGCGCGTCTAATCTGATCCTTTCGCCTGGGAGGACTATTTCAGCTGTCTTCTGCATACCACTTTATCGCTGCGATATATATTGCAGATCATGTTCGTTGGACCTATGATACCCGTTTGTTACACACGGCACGCTTGCATTGAAGCGGGATGGACCTGGTTAGCCGTTTAAGTCTTTGTGACCCAAAGTAAGCGGTCGACACAGTAGTAAAATAGGGTTGAGTGACTTGTTTCGGACACGATCCCTGGCTACATCATTGGGCTGAGATGTCACATGACGTTAAGGTTTGACAGTCGTTGTCGAGACGGCAGAGAACAAGACGGATATGGCATTCCTTCATGCGCCTCTTTTATGCATTTACCCGGCAAAATACCCGATGCACTAGGAAAGCAACATCAGACTACACATGATGATTCGCACACAGGACAAAGACGAGTCCATGATACCACCCCTCAAGAAAAGTCTAAATCACTCGACCAGCTCACAAGGTTTCTTTGATCAGCCACACAGCACTACAATGAGCACCGACTCGCCCATCAACCCAATCATACCGGGCTTTGCCCCGGACCCATCTCTCATCCTAGTCGACGACACGTATTTTCTGGTAAACTCGACCTTCCACCTCTTCCCCGGCCTTCCAATCTATACCTCGCGTGACCTCGTCCATTGGCACCAAATCGGCAATGCCATCAACAGATCCTCACAACTCAGCTTCGCCAAAGCCCCCACCTTGATCCATGACATTGGCAACAACGACCATTTGTACGCCACTGGCGGCTTGTACGCACCCACGCTCCGCCACCACAACAGCACATTCTACATTGTCTGCACCAATGTCGTAAACTACAGCACAGATTCCGCCCAAGAAAGCGAGACGCAGAACTTCATCATTTCCACCACCGACATCTATGCTTCGGCCTGGAGCGACCCCATCTACTTTGACTTCAACGGCATAGACCCTAGTCTCTTCTTCGACCCCCAAACAGGAAAAGCCTATCTCTGCGGCTCGAAATCGCCAGGGCCCTCGACAAAAATCACTCTCTTCGAAATCAACGTGACTACAGGTGAGAAACTGACAAAGGAAAAATATCTCTGGCACGGTACGGGAGGCATATACCCCGAGGGCCCACACATCTACTTCCACAATGGCTTCTACTATCTGATGATAGCCGAGGGCGGCACGCATGAAGGCCACGCTGTAACCATGGCACGCAGCAAGAATCTGCTGGATGGGCCCTGGGAGCCTAGTCCGCTAAACCCCATACTGAGCGCTGCAAACACGGACGAGTACGTCCAGTGTACGGGCCACTGCGAGGCGTTTGCCGCCAAGGACGGACAGTGGTGGGGCGTCTGCCTCGGGATCCGCATGCGCGAAAAGGAATTCTACGGGCTGGGCCGCGAGACGTTTCTCACGCGGGGATCCTGGAGTGCGGATGGGTGGCTCAAGTTTGAGCGCGCGACCATGCAACTGAGTATTCCTGGTGTGAGTGTTGATGCGAGGAAGAAGCTGAGTGCAGTGCCTGGAACAGATTATGTGTATATTCATGATCCTGAGCTGCGAGATTACGACTTTGATCCTACAGGTCGAAGTGTGGTGGTAAAGGCTTCGCCGTATGATTTGACTGCACCGAATGGGTCGCCTTCGTTTCTGGGTAAGCGCCAGTGTTGTATCGAGGGGAGAAGTAGAGCCACATTTGTTGTGAGTTCTCTCGATGAAGACGCGCACGTTACTGCAGGCCTAGCGGTGTACAAAGATGAACATCGCTTCTTTTCAGTTTCTTATAGCACAGATCAATCGCCGCCGGAACTTTCCCTCCGCGTCTTGAATACGGCTAAGAAGATAGATCGGAAACACACTTTCGATTTGCCGATGCGGCCCGAGTCCTTGGAATTCGTCGTCGAATATACGGAGATGCAGTACGAAGTCTCATACAAACTGCATGCTGCGGGAGAGAGCAACAAAGTAGCGAGTGTAAATGCAAAGGACCTTACTGGCAAAGACTTCGTAGGGCCTATTTTCGGGGTTTTTGCCATTGGACATGAAAGGACAGAGGTCAAGTTTGAGCGGTTCCAGGTAGATTCGGCGTGATGTTGGAATGCGAATAAGTCACATGTATGGCCTTGGGGCGTTGGGGGAATACGAAACACAAGGATTGTCTTGCTGGACGGAGATGTCGTGACTCATGATCTTTCGGTATTGCGTATTATCTTCTACTTCATCTTAACGACTGGCGTCTGCCGTAGCCAAAACTTGCACCATGATTCTTCTTCTTCTTCTTCTTCTTCTTCTTCTTGGGCGTAGATCATTCCCCGGTGTGTTGGTATAAAACTTTTGAAGTCGTCATTCCCCGACCTTGCGAAACGCCATATTCTCTAATAAGCGGACGATGTGGGTATAATGCTGAGAAAGGCAATTGGACAGGTGTGAATCTTAAGGTGTAATCCTTGTTCAATCCCGCGTAATGGTAAAGTCTTTGGACACCTGGATGGCATCAAACGGCATGGGATCTGCCGTGAGTTTCCTCTCTGAACTCGCATCGTCGCCGGTGACGGTGGCATTTACAGTATCCTTGTCATGCTTCAAGTCATTAGCCTCTGTACTACTCTCGTCTTGCATGCGGAAATATGCAAATGCGGTCCAACTTACCAACTCCATCCACTGTGTATAGTGACCCGGTCGCTGTTGTTGCGACCCACCCAACCCTCCAGTGGTTGATCTCTTGGGCCCACTCTTGAGACCGCTACTGCTCATCGAGGAGCTCTTGTAATGCGAGCGCCATCGCAGATAGAAGGGTCGTAGCATGGGAATGTTGATACACAGACTAGCCAGCATCAACTCGACAGTGCACAACATGAACGTAGTACCCGAAGTTCCCGTGAGGTTGCCAATGAGATCTGAAATCTATCAGTATACCATGTTGCAGGGGAAAAACAAATCTAGAACTTACCGATTGTGTAAATGAGCACAAAGCGAGCAACACCAATGAATACGCAAGCCAAGCCAAGCCCGAAACAAGCCAACACAGCGAACTTCTCAGTCTTTCGCATTTGCAGCTGCCAAACAGCTCGGATTGGTAGCGCTACAATCATGAGATCTGTTATCATGTTTGTTATGATCAGAAACTTGAGCAAAAGCATCTGGTCCAGGCAGTGTCCGACTCGTTCTATAGTCCATTGCTGGGAAATGGGGTCGCAGAGAAACAAGAAGACGAAGTTAAAGATGATGGCCCAGGCTACTACGATACCACCAACAATGTATACCGCAATACGAAGTTGGAGCGAGAACACGCGGTGGTAGAGCGCAAGTTGAGAGAGCTTGAGAGCGGCCAAGCACCAAATGTATATCAATGTATAGGCGAAGGTAAGCTGCATGATATGTGGAAGGTTGTTCATGACTGTATTTTGCGATTAGCTAATGTGTTGAAATATTCGTGTCGCATTCAACTCACGCTTGGGAAACATTTCCGAGTTGTTTGGGTCGAAATCATAGCCCACACCACTGGTAAAGACTAGATAGTGTGTCAGTCATACCGTCGATGCCTATTGAACAAGACTTCCTCACCTTCAGCATTGAGACCGATTGTGCTTGTGGTTAAAACCTTGAATCAAGTCAGCCGGAGCTCTAATGGCCATTGCAGACTTGCGGCATACCATCGCGATACTCGCAAAGATGTCATCCAGTGACAATCCGGGTCCTTTTACGCGCCCATAGATGCGAAAAACAACTGTTGACGCAGCGAGCAACCACAAACACGACATTGCTATCATCGAGTCACGGCCGCTCCTCGCCATCGGTATCTCGATCACCTCTTTCATCTTGTCCGGTGGCCGTGACGCACAGATCTGATAGAGTCGCGTCACAAGTAAGCAGCAATATTAAACAAGACGCCGAATAGATGGAGTGGAGTCCGTGATAGTGGACTGAACGGACAAAAGAGCGGCGAACAAAAGGAACAACATAATGGGGGCACTGGGATAGTGTTAAAAACTTGATCCATGCTGTCCTCTCCTGTCGTCGCTTGAAGGATTCGGAACATGACAACACGGACCGGCAACGCGAAGGAAGCAACGGGCCGATAGCGTTCCCTTACCTGTCAAGGCAAATAGTGGGTATGTTGCGTAAAATCGTTGCCACCATGGTCGACAGGAGAACGGGATGATTGCCATTCAGCTGCTTTCGGGTCATCCGCAACCGAATAAGCTTAATCGCGTGCAGCGAATGCATTGGCGATCTCAGCGCAAGCGAAGTAGAGCCGTCTATCTTGGTTCGTTCCACCATGCCAAAATACGGGGTCAAGTCCATGTGAGTGACTCGAAGTAGACAAGACGAGGCTGCTCGCAACGCTGAAACCTTCTAGGCCAGGCACGAATCCACAGTGCCAAGCTTGCATACCACGCGCCTTAATCATATCCCGCGCAACCCGCAGCGCCTGCACTTAGGGGAATAAAACCAACCCGGCTCCACTCGACTAAGGAACGGCAGTCATCTCCCGCCTTGTTTTGGACGCAGGGGGCCCAAAGGAGTAGTCAACCCGCCAATCTCAAAATACCTACTTTGCATCTTCTCTTCTCTCTCTCGCCGAGTTCATGGTCTGCAAGATTTGTCGGGGTGTAGTCGGCGAGATGATTTCTCGGCTGCATCTCAGAATATGTGGGACTCGGGGGAGGGGGACTCGATGGAGCTGTCAAGTGCAAGCAAATCCCCAAGGTCATTGACTCGAGCCTCGTATTTGGGTAGCTTTGCCGCAGCGGAAGTGGGTGCAGCTCCGCCCGCATAGTCCAACGCTCTCCCATGTGGCACGGCAATGGACTTGAAGCACCAATGATGGGAATGCCAATTGTGGAATTAAAGTGGAGCATACTAAAATGCAAAATATTCGAGCAATGCACGCTACTCCTCTTATCGCCAAGGGTTGATTGGTAAAAAAGAGCCACTGACCCCGAGGAGGAGGGATCGGCCCTGATGTGGTATAGGTAAGCGTTAGACGGGAGCATTCATAATATAGGAGTCGACCTCGCCAGTACGTCGTCCTGCATCTGCTCCCGTTACTGTGCAGGCTGGGTGTCGTCAAGTCACCCAAAACATCACCATGGACCAGCAATCCGGCGCGGCCCAAGGCCAGACGTCAATCTTCTCTTTTGCGAGCGTAATTTGGCTGGTTGTGGCTTGGATCGGCTATCGAATCGCAATCGCGCTTTACAATATCTCGCCTTTTCACCCCCTATCTCGATTTCCAGGCCCAAAAATTGCTGCTGTATCTTACCTCTACGAAGCTTACTACGACTGGTGGCTTGTCGGGCGCTATGGTAAAGTCATCTCGCGTATGCACGAGAAGTACGGCCCAATTGTGCGCATCAACCCAGACGAACTACACTGCTCCGACCCCGCCTTCACAGACGAGATCTACGCTGGACCGGGACATGTTCGAGATAAATGGCAGCACCAACTGAACACTGGTGGAGCTGGCCCTGTCTCGGTGACTGGATTCTCCACGGTCAACCACGATCTGCATCGTGCACGAAGGGCGCCGCTGAACAAGTTCTTTTCACGTCAGCAGATGCTGAAGTTAGAAGGCGAGGTGCACGAATTTGCATCCATGGTCGCAAAGAAGATGCTCAAGTCAGCCGGCAAGGATGCATTCGATGTCAAGGAAGCGTTCAACTGCTACACAGCCGATGTCATCTCTCAGTATGCTTTTGGTGAGCCCATGGGGTTTGTGGCGCAAGAAGGTTGGGAGCCCAACTTCGCCACATGGGTCAAGTCGTTCTTCAAGAGTGCCTACATGATGCGCCACAATGCCTTGGGCCGCAAGATGGCCCAAGTACTTCCCTTCATGGCTGACTATCTGGGCGAAGATATCAAGGCAGTCATGAAAGTCATGAATGTGACAATTCCCCAGTACATCGCGCAGGCACTGAAAAATCCCGATAACGGACGTGTTTTTGCCGAAGTCATGGGTAAAGATAAATCCATGTCGGAAGAAGAGAAATACAGGTACAACGGCGAGGGCTTTAATTTCCTGCTTGCAGGTACTGAAACAACTGCTGTAAGTAAAATTAGGTTTCAGGAGCCGATCAGGAACGTAGCAGTACTAACCTTGTTTTAGGCCATTCTCACCGTCTTTACCTACTGGGCTCTCGCCAAGCCAGAGATTAACCAAAGGCTGGCATCTGAACTTGCACAAGCTGGTATTAGCACACAAAACCTGAAATGGATTGAGCTCGAAAAGGTTCCTTATTTCTGGGCCGTGTTGCAGGAGTGTCTGCGCATGATGCCTGGTGTATCGCATCGGTCGGCCAGAATTGCGCGTGAAGAGGACTTGCACTACATTTCGGCAGACGGCAAGACGGACTTTGTGATTCCCAGGGGCACTCCGATTGGCATGACATCCATGATCAACCACTGGAACACTGAGCTTTTCCCCGAACCAGACGAATTCCTTCCTGATCGCTGGCTACTGGAGAATGGTACGCAGAATTATGCGTTGCAGAAGAAACTGATTGCGTTTGGAAAAGGCAGTCGCGCCTGCATTGGCGAACAGCTGGCATACTGTGAGCTTTACATCATGTGCGCGTACATGGTGCTCGATGTTCATCCCAGGGCCAAACTGGTTGATACAGTCAAGGACGACATTTCGTATGACCACGACTTGATTGTTGCACAGACGGCCAAAGGGTCAATTTCCGTTCGCATCGCTGTAGAGTAGGGAAAACACTTGGGTTGTGCCAGCGCGGAGGAGCCTGGTGCCATTGTACTGGATATGTTGATGGATTGAATACGCAATATCTGATTCTTGTATGGATGGCGACTTGAAGACGTGATTGTAGAAGAGTGGATGTTGTGCTGGAATCAGAGAGCAGTGTGCGTAGTGGGGTGAGTGAAGGAGGCAGGAGCGACTAATCTGGTGGTTGCCGCTTTTCCTGTAGGCTTCTTGGCAAGGGAAACACGGCAGTGTTGGATGCGAAAATAGGGAGTGATCCTTGACGCCACAAAAGTATAAAATGCAGTGTTCTGCAAGTTGTTTGCAGTGATCGGCTAGCGAGCATTATGAACATGGTCCTGATTTGTATAACATCGTACCACCAATGGAGTGCATGCCTATCTGCCAAGGTTACTGTCCTTTTTGATGCAACCACTGCCAGGGGTTCAGGCGTGTTAGGGAAGTGTGATTCGTATACAGTAATTCCGTATGCAGTGGCCATGTCCTTAATATGTGGGTGGAGTCATGTCGCACATGCAGCGACCACGTGACCCATCGATTGGGATATCCGGTCACGTGAGCTACACGAGATCAAACGTGGTACTAAACCAACATGCCCGACTACTCGCCAAGCTTTGTGTTCTTTACATGCAAATGTAGCAAAGCTTTTCCTTGGCTTGCTGTGTACGATAGGCTTCATCGTAACAAGATTCAAGATGCAGAGTCGGAACGTGGTGTTGGCCTCGTTGAGCAATTGGTGTCTCTGCTGTGGTTGCAACAACCTGCGACATGGCGCGCGGAGAAGCCGTTGACAGCGTCTGAAGCAGTCGCGGTCCAGATGCAGATCCTCATGGCAATGGGAAACATGTTCCAAGACGCGGCATGCGCGTTTGGCGTCTCCGGCATCCAGCTTCGATCGGCAAATGGTCTAGAGGGGTGATTGTGCGATGCTGTCTGGGGTATGTCCAGCCGTCTTTTGACATTGGCCGTCCCCATGACGTGGATTTGAGGCATTTAAGTACTGTAGACACATGCGCATACTGTACATGGCAAGGAGCCATCGTCGACATTGATAAAAAAGGCGTCGGCTGCACAGCCCCCTCTTGGCATCTCGATTCCAGACGGTTCTTGCCGCTAACCTGGCCATGGGTCGGCCTTCAAATGTCTGGCCACGGACTCACTCTGCACCTGCGAAATCTCATCTTCTAGCGTCAGAGGACCTGGCCCGGCCCCAATGGTTCAAGATGTCTTCTCGCTTCACAGCATCGTCGCCGACGATGAGCTGAGATTTCCCTTTTCTCTCAAGGACTACCAGCGCTACATCTTTGGCGACGACCGATTGGCCCATCGCCTCGGCACGGACCTTGCCAAGGCCTATATTCCCACTCTCCCCAGTCCCATTGACGACTTCGCCGTTGCCGTCTTATCCGAGCAAGTTCCCACGGCCACTCACAGTCTGCGCAACCATTTTGTTGCTTACCTCAATCGCCATCTGGTAGCGAATAATGCTACTCCCGCTCTCAAGCTCGACTTCCACCATGCCCGCGTTTCGGCGGAACTAGCTCGGGTCGGTCCGCCCGCCCGCACCATCTACCATATCGACACCAAACGTCTCCAAAACCGCACCTTGATTGTCCTTGCCGACATTCGAACGAGTCAAGATCGAGAAGATGAAATAAGGTGCTCTTTTGCTGTCCAAGGTATCACCACCGTGTTTGCCTATCTCGCAGCCCTCGGTGATTCCGCAACCACGGTCGCCCTCTCCAACCTCCTCTCGTCTGTCATCAGCCCCTCTATGAAAGACATCGAGGCCATTACCCAAGGACCTCACTTTGTCATGAATGAATGCTTTGTCAAATTCATATTAGAGAGGGATAACGTCGACCTTTGCCAGTTCATCAGACGACAAGATGACCATTTCGTAAGGTTGTTGCTCGACCATGCTATTTATAGCAATTACTATGACAACAAGGAGCACATGGATAATATCAGATTTCTCCTCTGGGAGGTCCAGGCACGCGAAAGTGTATAAACAAAGCCCTATAATCAAATAGTCGCTATACGAACCAAATTAAACTCCCTGATCAACTGTGGACCCCAGCTGTTCTCGCCTTGATCGAGACTATGACTAGGAAGATTATAGCCTAACCCCATGTATCACACCCCATGTTCTCTCGACGAGTTACCAAAATAGTGACACCTATTTCGTGCCCAAAACCTCGCCTCCCCCGTGTTTCTTTTCTTGGTTTCAATGGGGTTGCATTAAGTGCTATTCAAGTGACGTAGATACAGAAGAATTTCCAGGACTCTGCAGTAGTCAAATGCGAGGACAAACCATAAAGAAAGCTTCTCCAACACCAAAATCTTGAAAAAGCAGCTCCCCCCAATCCACAACCCACCTTTCAATCCGCCATAACGAGCATCTAGGTTGAATGTATGCACACAATCCAAACTAAATGAACTCAGATGAATCCACCAACCTACGCACCAGGGCGCTTATCCAGGAAGCCAATGCTGATGTCCACACCATCGCAGCCATTGGACTTCGCAATCGCCCATCCACCGTATCCGCCAGCAGTGCCACAAGTATAATCGACGTCTATGCTGGAGGCACCAACCATACCGACGTCGACCCGGCCGCCGCTATCGAATCCAACTAGTCGCTAGATATAGGCTCTTCCTTTACTTTGACTTTAGAAGCTACTCGAGAGAGTTAGTCTAGCGAAGGAAATCATGTTTTGAGCAACATACCTTTCAATACAGCAGGATCCATGGCCTTTAGGCGCGCAAGGCCCGCTTTATAAACTCGCGGGCCGTTCCTGGTTCCACAAACGGCGCAGGTGGAGCGAGAAAGGCGCTGGCAACGAAGGCGACGAGCTAGTAGCAGAGCCACATATTTGCGTTTAAAGTTGTTGATTGGTTTGGTTCCTATGGTTGCTAAAGCGAAGTTGACGATATGGGGTTTGGAAAGGCACTTCCTGATTCCGCAAAGTCCATGACATGTCATTTATAAATTTTTTTTTCGACTAGCAAACCCCCCAACCCCCCTCCCTTTCCACCTTCGAATCAAATGTTTGCGTTGATCGTATCTTTTTTAACACCGATTTTTGGGCTCCGTTTAGATGGACCCTTGACGTTTTTTACGTTACGAAAATTGCGGGATTACTATTCTTTATACCCCCTTGCCCCCCCTGGATGATGAGTACCCTCTTCAACACTACTGACTTGTTACTCTGACAGACCAGGGGGGGTTATCCTTTTACAGCGTTTGACTAAGATCGGATTTCCAGCTCGTTGCAACCACGTGTTTACTTAGCACACCATGATTTGTTGGGGATGCATGGTTCTAAGCATTGTTTCCAAGGAGCATCCCTCTCCGCAACGGCTACTCTTGCTGCTTGCGTGAGTTGCTTAATCCACCGACCAATCAGAGTAGTAACCTATGACAACGGTGAATTCGTTGTAGCGCTAGCACATATCCAGTAAGTATCCTGGGCTGTCAGCAGGCCCAAGATGGTAACCATGCGCTAAGAATATATAAAGGTACACCAACGCGATACCAATTTCGGGTGGCAGTGTAGGTCTCGAACGATGATAGTCTTCCGGATCGCCCAAATAAGGTTCGAGACAACCTTGAAGGCATATGGTCTAGAACCTGGAGACCCTGACGGTGTCGGTGCTTCGAATGCTCGGCAGGGATGGCAGTGTTACCCTAGGGCATCATTACGCTGACTATAAGAGAAGGTATTCTCATCCTTTACCCTGAAAGTATCCTGCATATCGATGCAGCTGCTTCTATCAGTGTGCATCTTGTCTAGAAAGGCTATAGCCTAACTATGCGCTTGGAGAAATTCGATAGGTTCTATGCTAAGTCGGGTGCTATCTTAGATGCTACCAACGCACTGTTCTTCTAGATCGACATCTTAACCATGTTGACAATCCAAGTCCCTGCACATGAGCTAGCGGTGAGGTGTCGACACAGACAAGCTTGATGAGTGAGGACTATACCATATGTAGTATGATGTAAGCTAGACCTGGTAAGGATGGCCCAATGTCCGTTGGCCAACATTAGATGAGAGAGGAAAGGCTATCCGAAGTAGAGCCAGATTAGTTTAGCTTTTCCACGTACAAAAGTCTTACCTGTAGCTGTAGTAAGGCAGGGGTAAAACACTTCTTCCGACCACACGTAGCAAAACAAGCTAGATATTAGTGAACATTCATGGAAGTCAGTCGTGCTGGTATTCTGTAAACCCCAGGGGTAGCTAAACATTTCGGACAATGGTAAGATCTTGAGTAGTCTGAAAGTTTGCGTCTGACATCTTTCTTGGCCTCACTGGCGTGATCCCTGGCTTTCCGATGAAGCCGAGGGAAGGGGAGAACTTCCATCTCGTGTTACTATCAATCGGATTAGTCTGATGAGTGGACGGTATTGTTGAATTGCGCAGTCACCACCTGAATATGGTGATTTCCATGGATGAAAATTCAAGAGTAGTGCATTAGATATGTTCGAAGCGGTGAAGTGTCTCAACTCAGTAGGTTCACAGTTAGCCATTCAGATGGGGGCAGGGGACAATGATGGCCACGTAGATGCCGAGCCACCGGATCAGGACGGATTCCAAATGGTTACTAGCGCGGACCCCAATATAGAAGCCACATCCGGAGACCCTGAATATCCGCGTCCATACTCATGTTCATGTCATTCTTTTCTCATCTCACCCTTGTCTCTGTTACATTGAGCATTGGTGATACGTACTCAAAACAGGCTGGTCCCTATCACTCCGTCACCCTGTCAGGCAACAGCTGGTAAAATAGCATACTCCAGACCTTCGTGAATACAGGACTAGGAATCAAACCTTGCCTCTCTCTGTCCTGATGCTGTTCCGGCCTCTCCCTTCGCATGTGCATCCGCCTTGTCATGCTCAACAAGCTTCAACGGTCTGTACTCCGCTTCCCACATCTGCTCTCTGATCCATTCTTCCAACTCTGCATCATCACTTGGTATATTCTTTTCTTGCGCCAGGTCATCTTCCACTGCCTTCTTTATCACATTCTTGGCAATTTGTACGCTGATCTCTCGGACATCTTTAACGTCGGGGAGGAGACCGGCCCCGTCATTGTTAACTACTGGAGCTGCGGAAGCTAGAGCTTGGACAGCGGCGACAAGAAGTGCGGGGGTCATCAGGCGAGTACGGGACAGAACTGCGCCAAGTCCAATACCTGGAAATGTTACGGAGTTGTTGCATTCGGCTAACCGAGTCAGCATTATGTCTTTAAACAAATGCAATAGCAGCGACTTACATATCTCATATTCTTTTCCGTTGTACTTAACTGGGTCGAAAGGTGAACCAGTCGCCACTAATACTTTTCCATCTGTCCAATCATACAGATCCTGGGGTTTGGCTTCATGGAGTTTGGTAGGGTTAGACAGTGGGAAAATGACAGGGCGCTCGACGTGTTTGGCCATCTCACGGACGACATCTTCTGTGAAAGCGCCTGGCTTGGTCGATGTACCTATGAGAACATGCGGCTTCACTTCTTTGATAACAGAGAATAGATCCCCATGATCTTTTCCTTCCCACTCCTTGTCTGTGCGCGCAAAGGGCATTTGGGCAGGGGTAAGCTGGTCTTTCTTCCCCTGCAGAAGAAGGCCTGGCTTGTCGACACACCTGAAGAAAATCAGCTTGGCTTTGACTAATCATACTAAGTATAGACATACCAAATTTGACGACTCGCTTCGTCGTCTGATTTTCCGGTATTCTGGACAATGGCATCCCGAATCTGGTCCGCAATTCCGGTTCCTGCTGAGCCTGCTCCAAACATGACAAAGCGAGCCTCGTCCCACTTAGTACCGCTGACTTTGAAAGCTGCCATGATAGCTGCAAGCGTGACACAACCAGTTCCTTGAACATCATCATTGAAGCATGCGATTTCAGGAGTATACTTGTCGAGAATCCTTCGCGCATTGTCCAAACCAAAGTCCTCAAAATGAATGTAGGCTTTGGGGTACTGCTTTCGTGCGGCCTTCACAAACGTGTCGACGAACTGGTCGTATTTTTCGCCAGACACTCGTGGTTTTCTCAGGCCAAGATATAACTCGTCATTCAAGAGATCCTCGTTCTGTACTCGAATCAGCCCTAGATCTGGTAAAAGGATTTACATACACCCACATCTGTGCCACAGTCAAGGACCACCGGAAGTGTTCGTGAGGGATGTATGCCTGCGCATAGTGTGTAGATGACGAGTTTCGCCACACTGATCAGGATGGCTCCTACACCTTGATCTCCAATACCCAGTATCTGCTGTCCATCGCTTACGACTATCAGGTCAATATCCTCAGGGCCGCCCCATTGCTTGATGTCGTCCTCAACGCGACCCATGTCGTCTATATTGAGAAAGCAACCTTCGGGTCTTCGGAAGATTTTGGAGTAATCAGCAATTGCCTCACCCTCGGTAGGGGTATAGATGACGGAGAACATCTCCTTAAGGTGATCAAGAATCAGCTGCTAGTCGTTAGTCATAACATCCAAAGAACTACAAGGTATCTCATACTCTGTAGTATAGGACCTCGTTTTGCTCCTTCATACTCGTCATGAAGGTGTTCTTGGCGAGGTCGTTCGGACGAGACCTGTATTGCGCATATGCACGCTTGACCTGCTCATCGAGAGTTTGAATGTTAGAGGGAAGAAGGCCATGGAGCTTGAATGTATCGCGTTCTTCTTTTGTGAATGCCGAGCCTTTGTTGAAGTATGGCGTTCGAAGGAGCGCATTTCCCTACTTGGTACGTCAGTATCGGGACTCTTCAATGAAATCTCATGACGCATACGCACCGTCAAGCTAGTCTCTTGTGGCCCGGAAGTCGATAGAGGGAGATGCCCGAACTTTTCGTTCTTTTGTTGTTTTGCATTAGGCGACATGTTCATGAGCTTCTGCGAAGAAATGCAGAACAATCTTAAGGTATGGGGTCCTGATTGGGTGGTTACCGGAGCGATTTGGACGGGTAACAAAGTCTTCAGTTGTCTGAACATTAAAAGAAAGAGGTTCTTAAGGATATCATAGGTTAAATAATGGATTATTGAAGACGGTGTTGTCTGTTCCGATGTTATCCGGTATCTTATATAGCTCGTCGTACGATAGGTCACTGATTCGTGTTGTTTCCCTGTTAACAGTTCATGAACGCTGGATTCGAAGAAGCTGCATACCCTGGCTTGTGCTATCGGGCAGTTGCGGGTATGTGATCCTGCTCATCGACGTGGCAGAGCGTTTCTTAATCTATACGATACTCTCTTATGACTGATCCTATACGGAGGTGCCTCACAAAAGTTCTGTCCCACGCTAATCTCGGCGCTTCGGCACAACTCTTCTTGGCGCAAATCTCTCCTTCATGCTGAGTAGCTGTACGATCTATCTGTATCTAT